>NW_017211942.1:0-17153 GCF_001704415.2 Capra hircus
TCCTTCATGCCTAAATTATAGGCCAACTCTGTGCTCAAATGGACTCTGATGTCAGGGGCAGATCAACTAATAAAAAGCTGGATTGTCCCTCTGGAGGAAAGTGAGATCTTTGGTCCACGAGAAGAATCTGAAGGGTTAAGGAACTTGCAAGAGTGGGGAAAGCTTAGTCCATCCTACATGTACCAAAATCTTAAATAAGGCTTATTTACTTTACCGAAGTAAAAAAAACAGATGATGAAAACAATTATAAATCAATGAAAGGTAAAGAAATCCATAGTCTGTTATCAAAAATTGCATTCTAAGAAAACTTTGTTCTCTTAACCTAGAGAGGAGACTAAATTCCATCTGGTACCAGCTTACCAGAAGACAAACAAACAAACAAACAAACAAATTATCGGTAAGCTTAAAAAAAAGTATATTCCATATATCTTGAAGTAGCAGTATTTCTGCAAAGGCATCAGTGTGAAACCATAGAGGACATGGTTAAAACCTGATTAAATAGAAATTGACAATGTAATCTGGTCACTGCTGCGACTTGAAATGCTTTAATATGATAACTGGAATTATAACTGACAGCATTTGACCAGGACATATCAGATTTTCACGGATGTCAGATAATTTCTAGGATATCTATATTAGGAACTGAAGGAATCTTTGAACCTAGGAAAGAAAACAACAGTCTCAAAGGCCCTTGCTGAATCATCTATCAGCAAGGAATGTCTTTGCAAGGATCGCAAAGTGAAGGGAAAACACCGACCTGCCTCTGCAACTTTGGTCCTCTGAGCAGATCTGGAGGTCTCCCTTTGTATAAGCTAACCTGTTCCTTCCAAATAGAGGTTTGCAACACAAAACAAGTGGCGCCTATTCTTCCCGAAGGAGGCTCTCTTCCCCACATCCTGCGAACTCCTTTCCAGATAGCCTGAAGGAAAACCTCAGCGACGCCTCAAGCCAAAGTGAAGTGCCTCTGCAGGTCCTCTGAGCAGATCTGGAGGTCTCCCTTTGTATAAGCTAACCTGTTCCTTCCAAATAGAGGTTTGCAACACAAAACAAGTGGCCGCCTATTCTTCCCGAAGGAGGCTCTCTTTCCCCACATCCTGCGAACACCCTTTCCCAGCCTCCTGGAAAAGCGCTTCTTGCAGTTCCTTTCAGAAAATCCTATGGACGGAGAAGCCTGGTAGGCTGCAGTCCGTGGGGTCGCTGAGGGTCGGACACGACTGAGCGACTGCACTTTCATTTTCACTTTCATGCATTGGAGAAGGCAATGGCAACCCACTTACTGTTCTTGCCTGGAGAATCCCAGGGACGGGGAGCCTAGTGGGCTACCGTCTATGGCGTCGCACAGAGTCGAACACGACTGAAGCAACTTAGCAGCAGCAGCAGCAGCAGTTCCTTTCTTAGGGGCAGTTATCCCTGAGATTGGGACCTGGAAAGGCAGAGCCACCTCCACACACACGTCTTTTCTGTCCCCTTTCCTCTGGAGGAGAGCTCTAGTGAGCCTAGGTCTGTCAGGAAAATTCTTGGCTTTGACGGGATCCCACCCAGTGTGTGAACCTGCATACCCGACCTAGGGGCCACAGGCACCTGTTTTGCTCGAGTGGGTCCTGGAGGGGTGCAGGATTTTTGGAGCTTAAAAATCCATCCAATTTGTCTTTTTTTTTTTACCTCGGAGAGAACGAGTTTGCTCCACCTCCACCCTTTGGCAGTGTGGAGGGAAGAGGGCACCACCCTCTCCCAAAGGGGACATAGGGCCTACCAGGAGAGAAAGGCCCCTTGAGGAGCTGAGCCCAGGTAGGCAGCCAGTGATGTCAAGCACACTCCCGCTGCTTGCTTCTTCATGGGCACTCCCACGATCTGCTAGGAATGTCTTTGCAAGGATCTCAAAGGGAAGGGGAGATACATGGCCCTGTCTCTGGAACTTCAGTCCTCTGAGCAGATCTGGAGGTCTTGAGTTGTATAAGCAAACCTGTTCCTTCCAAATAGAGGCTTGCAAACACACCCCCGGTGGTTGCCTCTTCTTCCCCGAAGAAGTCTTTCTTTCCCCACATGCTGCGAACTCCCTGTCCCAACCTCCAAGAATAGCGCTTCTTGCCATTCCTTTCTTAGAGGCAGTTATCCCTGAGCTTGGGGCCGTAGGGAGTAGCCCCACACTCACAGGGAAAGGCAAAGACTCCTCCATACATCTCCTCTATCCCCTTTGCTCTGGAGGAGAGCTCTAGTGAGCCTAGGTCTTTCAGGAAAATTCTTGGCTTGGACAGGATCTCACCCTGTTTGTGAACCTGCATACCCAACCAGGGGCCACAGAGCACCTGTTTCAGTAAAGTGGGCCCTGAAAGGGTGCAGCCTAGCAAGAGCTTGAAAATCCATTCAATTGCTGTTTTTGTACCTCTGACAGAGCGAGCTTGGCTCCACCCTTTGGCAGTGAGGAGAAAAGAGGCATGACACCCTCCCCAAGGGGACATGGGGCCTACTTCGAGAGGAAAGGCCCCTTGTGGAGCTGAGGCCAGGAAGGCACACAGTCGTGTCAAACACACTCCCACTGCTTGCTTCTTCAGGGGCACTCCCGCTATCAGCTAGGAATGTCTTTGCAATGATCACAAAGGGAAGGGGAGATACAGGGCCCTGCTTCTGGACCTCCGGTGCTCTGAGCAAATCTCGAGGTCTCCCGTTGTTGGTCAAGGTCAAGGTCAAGTTCAAGTCAAGGTCAAGTTCAAGTTCAAGTTCAAGTTCAAGTTCAAGCTCAAGTCAAGGTGAAGTTTAAGTTCAAGTTCAAGGTCAACTTCAAGGTCAAGGTCAAGTTCAGGGTCAAGTCAAGTTCAAGTCAAGTCAAGTTCAAGTTCAAGTTCAAGGTCAAGTTCAAGTTCAAGTTCAAGTTCAAGTTCAAGTTCAAGTCAAGTCAAGTCAAGGTCAAGTTCAAGTTCAAGTTGAAGTTCAAGTTCAAGTTCAAGTTCAAG
Source organism: Capra hircus (assembly GCF_001704415.2). Lineage (NCBI taxonomy): Eukaryota > Metazoa > Chordata > Mammalia > Artiodactyla > Bovidae > Capra > Capra hircus. The sequence goes on from NW_017211942.1 coordinate 2,952, forward strand.
TCAAGTTCAAGTCAAGTCAAGTCAAGTCAAGTTCAAGTTCAAGTTCAAGTTCAAGTTCAAGTCAGTCAAGTCAAGTTCAAGTTCAAGTTCAAGTTCAAGTCAAGTTCAAGTTGTCAAGTTCAAGTTCAAGTTCAAGGTCAAGGTCAAGGTTCAAGTTCAAGTTCAAGGTCAAGCCAAGTTCAAGTTCAAGGTCAAGGTCAAGTTCAAGGTCAAGTTCAAGTTCAAGGGCAGGGCAAGGCCAAGCCCAAGACCAAGGCAAGGGCAACGGCAACGCCAAGGGCAAGGCCAAGGCCCAGGCCAAGGCAAAGGCCAAGGCCACCAAAGCGACGCCCAAACCCCGTAACGCCTGACAAAAGGCAGAAGCCACTAGGCCCCTGTGCAGAGGGAAGCCACTGAAGGCAGCAAGGCCACAGAGCTCCCCGACTCCCATTCCCCACATGAAGATGTGAGGATAAAGGGCCTCATCCCAGCAAAGCACCCGCTCCCACCACCCCCCACCCCGGCCCCCCCCCCGCAGCACGCCCCCTGAAACAACACTGTCTTCCCAGAAAAGAGAACGGAGAAGCCATGTGTGTGCCAAAGGAGCAAGATGAACGAACGATGCCACGCCCTCCGAATTTGGGCACACCTGACGCCTCGGAACCCGGGCCTGGCCGATGGGTCCCAGCCGTTCTCGGGTGGGAGGGGGGTCAACACATTGGCCGAGAGCCCTTGCCCAGGCCACCCCGCAAATCCCCTGAGATGTGATCCGACCACAGGACCGAGGGCAAACGTACCGCTTGAGGTGCTGGAGGAGCCGGACGAAGCCATGGTGGGAGAGGCACACGGGCACGCTGCAGACTGCTGGCCGAGTGGGCGGGGACCCAGCAGCTCAGGACTCTGGAGAAGCGGGAGGCGGTCTCCGCCACCATTGACGTCAATAGGGTTTGGGTGGGTAGATGGAGGGGGCCGCCCCTGGCCTCTTTCCAAGCAGAGACCCTGGACGGAGTCCCGTGGAGCGAGTGGGCTTTTCCCGGGCACAGCTGTGCCCTGGACCGCCAAGATCCCCGTTGGGGTGGGCGGGCAGTTCGGGGGGCTTTGGTTTGTGGCCCTCCCTCGCAGCGGGGGGTGGGTTCAACCCCGAGTGGATCAATCAGGGGCCCTCAGCAGTGCCAAGGGAACTCACCGCCCAGGAAACGCCCCTAGGTCCCTTTGAATTGGCCACCAACGCCCCCTTTCCCAGCCTGCCCTTGCTCTGAGATTTCCCGCCTTTTCACATTCCACAGGTCCCTGGTCCTCGACTGTCCCCCGCTGGCTCCTCCGAGGCATTCCGGGACACCAGACGCTCTCTCCAGTCGCCTCCACCTAGATCCCTCGCTGTCCTCGCCTCCGTTTCCCCCCATGCCCCCTCCCCAACTCCTCCGTGGGCTCTTGGCATCCTTTCCCTACAGCAGTCCCAGAGTGCCACCCCCGAGGGCTTTGAGTTGCCTGGAGCCCAAGGCTCCGGCCAGAGACCTGAGGGGCCAGCGTCTGGACTGGCAGCTAATGCCATTTGGGGCTTTTCTCACGTGGAGCCTGAGGCCCGCACCTCCGCGGGCAACCCCCCAGCGCGAGTGCCCTGGAGATACCCGCCCAAGGGGACAGTGTATCCCCTACTGTGGGGAAGGAGGTTCCTGTTTTTCCCTGCACTGGTTCGACTTTCACGCCGAGGATCGACTCACACCATGGTGGCAAGTGGAATAGCCTTGTGGGAAAGCCTCATGGGAAAGACTCCAGGGAAAGCCACAGATTCCTTGATCCACGAGAAGGGAAGCATGACACTGCTGCTACCACTCGGGAGGAAAGCGCAGGTGCATGACCACACTCGAGCCGAGGACTGACGCAAGCTTGGGAGACTCCAGAAGTACGCCAAGATCCATGTCAGCACTGGAGAGGAATCCTCAGGTTCCGGACCCGACTCCACACAAGGTCTTAGGCCCCGGCATCGACCGGAGAGGAATCCTGAGAGGCCCCTAGCACCTCGCATGGGGACTGGCCTTTCCTGAGGTCACCAGAGCGGGTCCCTGAGGTCTCCGTCGTAACTCGAGAGCACCTGCCGCAACTCGAGAAAATCCAGGAGGTTCTCCCCTCCAGGCGAGATGAGGCCCATTTCCGCTGAGGCGTCTCGAGGCTAATCACACCTAACCTCTGGAACTTCCAAAGGGTCCTTCACACCCTTGCTGCAAGTCAAGAAGTTCTCCGACATACCATATCCACTCGAGAGGAAGGACGAGGTTCCCGCCCATATCCAGCGGAGCCCCGTTTCCGCCTCATAGCTCGAGAAGAGGGATCCTTTCCCTTCGTCGTCGGGAAAGAATTCCCGGCCTTCCCGTCGCATCTCAAGAGGAGGCGCTCTCCACAGGAAAGACGAGAAGGAACTCCAGGGCCTAGCCAGCATTCCAAGAGTCCCCCAGATGTCTAAGTCCATTCCAGAAGAAACTGTTTTCCCTGCACTGCCTCGACGTTCACGCCGAGGATCGACTCACACCACCGTGGCACGTGGGACAGCCCTGTTGGAAAGCCTCGTGGGAAAGCCTCAATGGAAAGCGACAGATCCCTTTGATCCACACGTCAGCAAGCGTGACACTGGCTGCTGCAGGTCGTGAGGAAATGGCAGGTGCATGCCCCCACACGAAGATGAGGACTGACTCCCCTGGTGAGACTCCAGAAGTATGGAAAGATTCATGTCAGCACTGGAGAGGCATCCTCAGGGTCTGGCCCCGACTCCACACAAGGTCTTTAGGCACCGGCATCGATGGGAGAGGAATCCCTAAAGGCCCCCTTGTAACTCGCATGGGGACTGGCCTTTCCTGAGGCCACCAGAGCGGGTCCCTGAGGACCCGTCGTAACTCGAGAGCACCTGCCGCAACTGGGTAAAATCCAGGAGGTTCTCCCCTCCAGGCGGGATGAGGCCCATTTCCTCTGAGGTGTCTGGAGGCTCATCACACCTAACCTCTGGAAATTAAAAAGGGTCCTTGCTGCAACTCAAGAAGTTCCCCGACATACCCGTCTCCACACGAGAGGAAGCACGAGGGTCCCGCCCACATTCAGAGGAACCCCGTTTCCGAGATGAAGGATCCTATCCTGCTTAGTCAGGAAAGAATTTTCGGCGTTCCCATGGCATCTCAAGAGCAAGGGTTCTCAAAAGGAAAGGCAAGAGGAACTCCAGGGTCGTGCCACCATTTCAAGAGTCCCCCAGATGTCTCAGTCCATTTCAGAGGAACCCGTTTTCCCAGCACTGCCTCGACTTTCACGCCGAGGATCCACTCACACCATGGTGGCATGTGGGACAGCCCTGTGAGAAAGCCTTGAGGGAAAGCCACAGATCCCTTGATCCCCGCGACGGGAAGCGTGACACATCTGCTACACTGTCCCTGAGGTCACGGTCGTATGTGGAGAGTACCTGCCGCAACTCGAGAAAATCCAGGAGGTTCTCTGCTCCAGTCGAGATGAGGCCCATTTTCTCTGCGGCGTCTCGAGAGTAATCACAACTAAACTCTGGAACTTCCAAAGTGTCCTAAACACCCTTGCTAAAACTCAAGAAGTTCCCCGACATACCCGTCTCCACTCCAGAGGAATCACGAGGGTCCGGCAACCGCCAGAGGAGCTCCGTTTCCTCCTCCAAGCTCGAGATGAGGGATCCTTCCCTGCTTCCTCGGGAAAGAATTCCCGACATTTCGACGCATCTCAAGAGGAGGCGCGCTGCACAGGAAAGGCGAGAGGAACTCATGGGTCGTGCCACCATTCCAAGAGTCCCCCAGATGTCTCAGTCCATTCCAGAGGATCCTGTTTTCCCTGCACTGCTTCGACTTTCACGCTGAGGATCGACTCACACCTGGTGGCACGTGTGACAACCCTGTGGGAAAGCCTCGTGGGAAAGCCTCGAGGGAAAGCCACAGATCCCTTAATCCACACGACGGGAAGCGTGACACTGCTGCTACAGCACGGGAGGAAAGCGCACGTGCATGCCCCTACTCGAGACGAGAACTGACTCCCCTGGGGAGACTCCAGAAATACCCCAAGATGCATGTCAGCCCTGGAGAGGAATCCTCAGGTTCCGGAACCGACTCCACACAAGGTCTTAGGCCCTGGCATCGACGGGAGAGGAATAGCGACAGGACCTCTAGCAACTCACATGGGGACTGGCCTTTCCTGAGGTAACCAGAGCGGGTCCATGAGGTCCCCGTCGTACGTCGAGAGCACCTGCCGCAACTCGGTAAAATCCAGGAGGTTCTCCCCTGCAGGTGAGATGAGGCCCGTTTCCACTGATGTGTCTCGAGGCTAATCACACGTGAACTCTGGAACTTCTAAAGAGTCTTTCACAGTCATGCTGCAACTCAAGAAGTTCCCCGACATACCCGTCTCCACTCAAGAGGAAGCACGAGGGTCCCGGCCACATCCAGAGGAGCTCCGTTTCCGGCTCATAGCTCGAGATGAGGGATCCTTTCCCTACTTGGTCGGGAAAGAATTCCCGGCATTCTCATCGCATCTCAAGAGGAGGCGCTCTCCAAAGGAAAGGGGAGAGGAACTGCAGGGTCGTGCCACCATTCCCAGAGTCCCCCGGATGTCTCATTCCATTCCAGGGAAACCTGTTTTCCCTGCACTGCCTCGACTTTCAAGCCGAGGATCGACTCACACCACGGTGGCACGTGGCACAGCCCTGTGGGAAGGCCTCGTGGGAAAGCCTCGTGGGAAAGCCTCGAGGGAAAGACACAGATAACTTGATCCACGCGAAGGGAAGCGTGACACTGCTGCTTCAGCTCAGGAGGAAAATCGCACGTGCATGCCCCCACTCGAGACGAAGACTGCCTCCACTAGGGAGACTCCATTAGTACCCCAAGATCCATGTCAGCACTGGAGAGGAATCCTCAGGTTCCAGCACTGACTCCACACAAGGACTTAGGCCCGGGCATCGACGGGAGAGGAATCCCGGGAGGCCCCCGAGCAACACGCATGGGGACTGGCCTTTCCTGAGGCCACAAGAGCGGGTCCCTGAGGTCCCCGTCGTAAGTCGAGAGCACCTGCCGCAACTCGAGAAAATCCAGAAGGTTCTCCCCTCCAGGCGAGATGAGGCCCATTTCCGCTGAGACGTCTCGAGGCTAATCACACCTAACCTCTGAAACTTCCAAAGGGTCCTTCACGTCCTTGCTGCAACTCAAGAAGTTCCCTGACATACCTGTCTCCACTCGAGAGGAAGCACGAGAGGCCTGCCCACATCCAGAGGAGCCCCGTTTCCGTCTCCCAGCTCGAGAGGAGGGATCCTTTCCCTGCGTTGTCGGGAAAGAATTCCCGGCGTTCCCATAGCGTCTCAAGAGGAGTCATTCTCCACAGGAAAGGCGAGAGGAACTCCAGGGTGGTGCCACCATTCCCAGAGTCCCCCACATGTCTCAGTCCATTTCACGGAAACATGTTTTACCTGCATTGCCTTGGCTCTCAAGCCGAGTATCGATTCAAACAACGGTGGCATGTGGGACAGCCCTTTGGGAAAGCCTCGTGGGAAAGCCTCGTGGGAAAGCCTCGAGGGAAAGCCACAGATCCCTTAATCCACGCGACGGGAAGCGTGACACTGCTGCTACAGCACGGGAGGAAAGCGCACGTGCATGCCCCTACTCGAGACGAGAACTGACTCCCCTGGGGAGACTCCAGAAATACCCCAAGATGCATGTCAGCCCTGGAGAGGAATCCTCAGGTTCCGGAACCGACTCCACACAAGGTCTTAGGCCCTGGCATCGACGGGAGAGGAATAGCGACAGGACCTCTAGCAACTCACATGGGGACTGGCCTTTCCTGAGGTAACCAGAGCGGGTCCATGAGGTCCCCGTCGTACGTCGAGAGCACCTGCCACAACTCGGTAAAATCCAGGAGGTTCTCCCCTGCAGGTGAGATGAGGCCCGTTTCCACTGATGTGTCTCGAGGCTAATCACACGTGAACTCTGGAACTTCTAAAGAGTCTTTCACAGTCATGCTGCAACTCAAGAAGTTCCCCGACATACCCGTCTCCACTCAAGAGGAAGCACGAGGGTCCCGGCCACATCCAGAGGAGCTCCGTTTCCGGCTCGTAGCTCGAGATGAGGGATCCTTTCCCTACTTGGTCGGGAAAGAATTCCCGGCATTCTCATCGCATCTCAAGAGGAGGCGCTCTCCAAAGGAAAGGGGAGAGGAACTGCAGGGTCGTGCCACCATTCCCAGAGTCCCCCGGATGTCTCATTCCATTCCAGGGAAACCTGTTTTCCCTGCACTGCCTCGACTTTCAAGCCGAGGATCGACTCACACCACGGTGGCACGTGGCACAGCCCTGTGGGAAGGCCTCGTGGGAAAGCCTCGTGGGAAAGCCTCGAGGGAAAGACACAGATCCCTTGATCCACGCGAAGGGAAGCGTGACACTGCTGCTTCAGCTCGGGAGGAAATCGCACGTGCATGCACCCACTCGAGACGAGGACTGACTCCCCTGGGGAGACTCCAGAAGTACCCCAAGATCCATCTCAGCACTGGAGAGGAATCCTCAGGTTCCGGCACCTGCTGGGAGCCAGTGTGAGGAATCCCGCCCGTACAAGGTCATGAGGAAGGAAGCTGACATACACAAGGCGTGCTCAGACTTCAGGGACCCCTCTGCAAATTCCTAAGCACGTACCCCAACAATAATCTGCCGGCTTTTGTGCTCTGCTTTTCCACTCTTCTGACATTTTCTGGAAAAAGTCAATTCAGGGCTTTAGTCTTCTGCATTTGAAAGAGTGTTTCAATCCAAAAACACCCTCCGATGGCTTTCTAGCCTGCCTGCACGACTCGTGCAGCTGCGCATGTGATTGTTTGAGGCCTCCTGACCGCAGGAGGCACAGAAAGCTTAAAACATCCTAGGAATGTAGGAGCTTCCGAGGAGTCAAAATCTTTAGAATAGGACTGATTAATGGTTTATTTTTTGGGTCAATGCTTGCTGCCAAATTTTCATATCCTTTATTTTTAGATATAGTTGGTATATAGAAAAACAAGTAGTAGACCTGGTATTAGCAACATTAGATCTTTGAGTTAAGTACCTTCTTTGTTATATCCCACTGCACCTTTGTTCTATAGAGATGTAACTTTAATGCTTTAAGGAGATGCAGATTAAAAAAAAAAAAACACTTCAGGGGAAACAAAATTAACATTCATTAAGGAAGAGAGCCAAAAAGTGTTAACAAGCCTCTTGGCCAAAAGATAATGTAAATCACCTGAGACCTTTTGTATACAAAATGATATACGGAAAGAATCTGGGTTGCGAACGCTACATAATTTTGTGTTACCCAATGATCTCCGTGTTTTATCAAAAGTATAAAAGGCCTTCTGAACAATAAAGGATGGGGGCCAGTTTCTCGAACTAGTCTCTCGGCCTGGTTTCTTGGGACTCTGGCTCCCCCCATGTCTCTCTCTCTCTCTTCTTCTCTCCCCTTCCCTCTCTCTGCTCTTTACTTTAACTTCAGGCTGAATCTCCATCTGGGGAGCGGAGGCTCGCCAGGTCTACTTACTTGCCCCGGCTGTTAAGACCCGCACGAAAGGGAGCTTAAGGCGAGGCACCCTTAGATATTCAAGCGTGCGCCGGTGGCCCAACGTAGATGGTGCAAATTCCTTGTCTGGAATTTTATTGGCCTTCCGCGTAAACCAAGCTATTCAGCCCTCTTCCTCCACTTAATCTTCTTACTACACTATAGTTTCTTAATCTAATCTTACGTTAATAAACAAACAAGTCTTTCCACGCCAACGCCGTCCACCCTTCGAATTCCCCGGATCCACCGGGGCTGGACCCCAGCAAGTGGTGCCCGGAACAGGCTATTCAAAGGTAGGTTCCTCGGAGCAAAAGCTCCCCCTGGAGCACTCTCTGTTGCTCCCCCCGGAGCACTCTCTGTTGCTCCCCACGGAGTGACTTAATCACTCCCCCCGGAGTACTTTCGGGTACTCCCCCAGTGTTGAGTGTTCGGGACGGCTAGGACCCCACTCAGGGTGCCGCGGACCCCCTGTAGGATAGACAGGGTGAGGACGAGTGGGAAGTGTTCAAGGGTTTAAGAGAAACCTGGTGCTCTAGAGGTTGAAAAGAAACCTGCTATCTTAGGGTTTAAAACAAAACCCCCCTTGGCTAAGGTAAAACCTTTTTGTCAAGGCAGACTTTTCTATAACTCTTAATTTTCTGACACGGGTAACAATGACTCAAAACAATGACACCTCTTTATACAAGTAATTTTGTAACTGTTAAACAAAAAAGACAAATTAAAGATTAAAAGGCTCGTGTTACGAGACCAATGTCCTTGGTTTCCAGAAAAGAGATTTAGATACTTGGATAAAGGTAATAAAACAGCTAAAAACTAATTATACTTTGCATGGGCCTGTAAATGCTTTTGCTCTGTAAAATATTATTACAAATGTTCTGGACCCCCGTCATGAGGCTGTTAGTTAGATAGCCTATGGGAGAGACTATAGCAGTGGATCGTAGTGGGTCTCCACCTATTACGCAGATCATATTTTCTGCCATTGGCAAACAAAAGGAGAGAGACTGTACTCTTCCTCCCGAGGAAGGAGGGTGCTTATAGGACGCAGCGGCCGAGCGCCCTGAAGAGCCCCCTCCCCCTCTACACAAACCAAACCTTTAAAAGAGTTGTCTTATTTAAGGCGACCACTGCAACCTCTGCTTGCGCCTCCCCAGGGCTTAAGAACTCCCCACTTTATATCCAAAGCCTCCCAGAACATTGCTTAAGTTTGAAAACGATAGTGACAATATTTTTGAGCAAAAGAGCTTTTAAAACAGAGCTTGCTCCTTGCATAAAATCCCCTCAGGAGGGGCCTCACCCAACAAAAAAAAGAAAAAGGAAGAAAAACAGGAAAAAAAAGAAAAATATTCGTAATAAAAAGGACTTTACAAATGCAAAATGTTTCTCTTGAGGCCAAATAGAACATTTTTTGCCAAAATGTCTTGATAAACAGAGATAACAAGCCGTACCAAACAACCCCAGGTAGCTCAGGCCTGGACCTCAGTTCCACCACCTTAATAATAATAGCTCCTGACTCAGATTCCAGTGGCTAGTCCCCTTCCTGAGGACATTGTAAGACTTGTGCTGGGGCATAGCTTGCTTTCTTTTCAAAAAATTTCGGTAGTTCTTGTGTAGTAAATTCTGATTATACTAAAAAATTGAAGTTTTGATATCGCCACCTGCTAAAACTGTGTAATTAAAATTAAAAATAGCACAGCTTTTGCTTTTACCTTATTACCAGACAGAAAAACCAGACAAAAAAGCCCCAGAGGATCTAGATCTAGCTTTTTGGGTGCAAAAAATTGCAGCTTCTTGGCCTTTAAAAGATTTTTTAAAGATATAAAATGTCATGGCTGTTAGACAATAGACAAGACGTTTCTTAGATTGCTGAGAGACTAGCGCAGCTCCTGGCCAACATATACTACTGAAAAGGAGTTGGTGGGATTAGAAAAGGTGGTATGCAGGATAAAAATGCTATAGAGTAAGAGGTGAGAGAGAGTTTAAAACCTTGGTGAATAGTGAGCTCCCCGTTGCTGGAAGTATTCAAGCAAAGATTAAATGGCTACTTGTCATCTAAAAGGCTATAGACCAGATTTGGGTTATAAAAAGATCATTAAAAAAGCTTTTCTTGCTTCTTATATTTGGGTCTGCCAAAAGTTTTAAAACTGATAATGTCCTTTTAAAGCTGCTGAGAGATTGTTTACTAACTTTAAATGATTTCCAAAAATTATTAGTTGATATTAATTGGATATGCCCACATTTAAAACTGACTTTTGTAGATTTAAAGCCTTTTGTTTGATTGCTGAAAAAAAACAATCCTAATCCCAGTTCTAAGAAAAAGTTGACTAGTGTGACACAGTTGGCTTTCGTTAAAGTGAATGAGGCTTTAAATGATCAGTTAATTAAGATTAATATTGCCAAAAAAAGGAGATTAAATTATTCTTGCCACAAAATGTATACCTACAGGATGCTTGTGACAAGAAGGCCCATTGGTTCCATCTAATGACCCCCCAAAAAATAGTTTTATCTTATCCCAACTTGGTGGAACAATGGCCTCTGCCTAAGAAAAAATTACTGCCATATTAATTTAAAAGATTAATTCAAGCATACTGATTTATTAAATTGTTTAGTAAAGAGCCATCAAAAATTGTAATTCCATATAACAAAAACCAACTTGATGCTTTTCAAATGTTTGATGATTGGCAGATTGCTATAGGAAATTCTTGTGATCAGATCTTGCATCATTTACCCTCACGTGCTTTGTTAATTCAAAAATTAAAAAAGGAGAAATTAAGTATAGTTTTCCCCCATCAGATTTACAACATGTTCTCTTTGTAATAAGTTAAATGCTGATTCGTTTGGAACAGTAAAATAAAAAGCATTGGTAAAGCAAAAAGATCTCCAGATAACAAAAAGATCCCGACCCAGAATTTGCTGCGGGTCGAGGAAGTGTTTATATTTTTTCCACAGGGTGCAGATTCGTCAATTTGGATCCCGGACAGACTGATTCGCCACAAAAGAAAAAGGGAACTTCTCTGCCGCCACCGCCGCGGGAAACAGCCGTGCACCAAAAGCTGCGGGCGGGGCCAGCCTGACTGACGGAACCCAGTGCACCGCACTCGCAGCCCCGTTACAGCGCCAGTGTCAGAGGGCGGGGTGAAGGCCGCTGCTCCCACCGCAGAAGAGGCAAAAGAAACATCAAGATCCCGGCGGGACTAACAGCTGCTGCAGCGCAAACTCCAACCAGAAAAATGACTCTATTTACTCTATTTTGGCTTGTCTATCCTCTCCTTATGTTCTTCTTTTCACCAATGATTCCAGAAAACTTAACGTACCTAATGTAGCGACTTGTCAACCATGGATGTTTTCATCTTGTTTAACTCCTCAAAGTAATGTCTGCTCTTTTGTGGTTTTAAAGATGTCCTGTAACTGTAACAACTTATTGATATGATAATTATGTTCTTGCTGTGTTACAATAACTGTTATTGTTACTATGGGCAGCGGTCATTGACTCAACAAGTGTAAATGCCCAATATGTTAAAAAATCAAGTTTTAGGTGTTTTGGAACAGCTCAGATATTAGTTTAGACTTAGGGAAACTGCATAACCAGATTCAGACATTGGAACACTCCCGATTAGATTTTACCACCTCAGGAGAAGCCAATGACTTTTCCACACTTTCTCTAACTTCATTTCTGGAAAGACTATTCTGTCTACTCTTTATAATCTTGCTCCTCGTAATCATTCTTCCCTGTATTGTCTAGATTCTTCGGCAGAGCATTCGGAATCTCGCGACAGAACTGCACCTGATTTTAAACATAAATAATTAATTATTTAAAATAAAACAGGTGAGATGCTGGGAGCCAGTGTGAGGAATCCCGCCCGTGACAAGGTCATGAGGAAGGAAGCTGACATACGCAAGGCGTGCTCAGACTTCAGGATCCCTCTGGAAATTCTAAGCACGTACCCCAACAAAATCTGCCGGCTTTTGTGCTCTGCTTTTCCACTCTTCTGACGTTTTCTGGAAAAAGTCAATCAGGGCTTTAGTCTTCTGCATTTGAAAGAGTGTTTCAATCCAAAAACCCCTCCGATGGCTTTCTAGCCTGCCTGCAGGACTCGTACAGCTGCGCATGTGATTGTTTGAAGCCTCCTGAGGCAGGAGGCACAGGAAGCTTAAAACATCCTAGGAATGTAGGAGCTTCCGAGGAGTCAAAATCTTAGAATAGGACTGATTAAAGTTTCATTTTTTGGGTCAATGCTTGCTGCTAAATTTTCATTATCCTTTATTTTTAGATATAGTTGGTATATAGAAAACAAGTAGTAGACCTGGTAATTAGCAACATTAGATCTTTGAGTTAAGTACCTTCTTTGTTATATCCCACTGCACCTTTGTTCTATAGAGATGTAACTTTAATGCTTTAAGGAGATGCAGATTAAAAAAAAAAAAAAACACTTCAGGGGAAACAAAATTATCATTCATTAAGGAAGAGAGCCAAAAAGTGTTAACAAGCCTCTTGGCCAAAAGATAATGTAAATCACCTGAGACCTTTTGTATACAAAATGATATACGGAAAGAATCTGGTTGCGAACGCTACATAATTTTGTGTTACCAATGATCTCCGTGTTTTATCAAAAGTATAAAAGGCCTTCTGAACAATAAAGGATGGGGGCCAGTTTCTCGAACTAGTCTCTCGCCTGGTTTCTTGGGACTCTGGCTCCCCCCATGTCTCTCTCTCTCTTCTTCTTCTCTCCCTTCCCTCTCTCTGCTCTTTACTTTAACTTCAGGCTGAATCTCCATCTGGGGCGCGGCAGGCTCGCCAGGTCTACTTACTTGCCCCGGCTGTTAAGACCCGCAGGAAAGGGAGGCTTAAGGCGAGGCACCCTTAGATATTCAAGCGGCGCCGGTGCCCAACGTAGATGGTGCAAATTCCTTGTCTGGAATTTTATTGGCCTTACCCGTAAACCAAGCTATTCAGCCCTCTTCCTCCACTTAATCTTCTTACTACACTATAAGTTTCTTAATCTAATCTTACATTAATAAACAAACAAGTCTTTCCAAGCCAACGCCGTCCACCCTTCAAATTACCTGGATCCACTGGGGTGGACCCCGGCAGGCACCGACTCCACACAAGGTCTTAGGCCCTGGCATCGGACGGGAGAGGAATCCCGAGAGGCCCCGAGCAACTCGCATGGGGACTGGCCTTTCCTGAGGCACCAGAGCGGGTCCCAGTGGTCCCCGTCGTAAGACGAGAGCAAGTACGCGCAACTCGAAAAAATCCAGGAGATTCTCCCATCCAGGGAGATGAGGCCCATTTCCGCTAAGGCGTCTCGACTCTAAACACACCTAACCTTTGAATTCCAAAGGATCCTTCACACCCTTGCTGCAACTCAAGAAGTTCCCCAACATACCAGTCTCCACTCGAGAGGAAGCACGAGAGTCCCGGCCACATCCAGAGGAGCCCCGTTTCCGCCTCCAAGTTCGAGAGGAGGGATCCTTTTCTGCGTGGTGTGGAAAGAAGTTCCCGGCGTTCCCCGTCGCATCTCAAGAGGAGGCGCTGTCCACAGGAAAGGCGAGAGGAACTCCAGGGTCGTGCCACCATTCCCAGAGTCCCCAGATGACTCAGTCCATTTCCAGGAAACCTGTTTTCCCTGCACTGCCTCGACTTTCAAGCCGAGGATCCACTCACACCATGGTGGCACGTGGGACAGCCCTGTGGGAAAGCCTCGTGGGAAAGCCTTGTGGAAAGCGTCGAGGAAAAGCCAAGATCCCTTGATCCACGCAAAGGGAAGGGTGACAATGCTGCTACAGCTCGGACGAAAGCGCACGTGCATGCCCCCACTCGAGACGTGGACTGACTCCCCTGGGGAGACTCCAGAAACTACCCAGGATCCATGTCAGCACTGGAGAGGAATCCTCAGGTTCCGGCACCGACTCCAAAACAAGGTCTAAAGGCCGGCATCGAAGGGAGAGGAATCCGAGAGGCCCCGAGCAACTCGCATGGGGACTGGCCTTTCCTGAGGCCACCAGAGAGGGTCCCTGAGGTCCCGTCGTTAGTCGAGAGCACCAGCCGCAACTCGAGAAAATCCAGGAGGTTCTCCCTTCCAGGCGAGATTTAGGCCCATTTCTGCTGAGGCGATTCGACGCTAATCACACCTAACCTCTTGAATTTCCAAAGGGTCCTTCACACCCTTGCTGCAACTCAAGAAGTTGCCCGACATACCCGTCTCCACTCGAGAGGAACACGACAGTCCGCCCACATCCAGAGGAGCCCGTTTCCGTCTCATAGTTCGAGAGGAGGGATCTTTCCCTGCGTGGTCGGAAAGAATTCCCGGCGTTCCCCGTCGCATCTCAAGAGGAGGCGCTCTCCACCAGAAAGGCAAGAGGAACTCCCGGGTCGTGCCACCATTCCCAGAGTCCACCAGATGTCTCAGTCCATTCCAGGGAAACCTGTTTCCCTGCACTGCCTCGACTTTAAAGCCGAGGGTCGACTCACACGTCGGTGGCACGTGGGACAGCCCAGTGGGAAAGCCTCGTGGGAAAAGTCTCGTGGGAAAGCCTCGAGGGAAAGCCCACAGAACCCTTGATCCACGCGAAGGGAAGCGTGACACTGCTGCTACAGCTCGGGAGGAAAGCGGACTTGCATGCCCACACTCGAGACCAGGACTGACTCCCCTGGGGAGACTCAGAAGTA
>NW_017211943.1:0-17153 GCF_001704415.2 Capra hircus
GCACTGCCGCTTACAGCTCGGGAGAAAGCCGCACATGCGATGACCCCACTGGAGAGGAGACGAGGACTGACTCCCCTGGGGAGACTCCAGAAGTTCCCAAAGATCCATGTCAGCACTGGAGAGGAATCCTCAGGTTCCGGCACCGACTCCACACAAGGCCTTAGGCCCGGCATCGACGGGAGAGGAATCCCGAGAGGCCCCCGAGCAACTCGCATGGGGACTGGCCTTTCCTGAGGCAACCAGAGCGGGTCCCTGAGGTCCCCGTGGTAAGTCGAGACACCTGCCGCAACTCGAGAAAATCCAGGAGGTTCTCCCCTCCAGGCGAGATGAGGCCCATTTCCGCTGAGGCGTCTCGAGGCTAATCACACCTAACCTCCTGGAACTTCCAAAGGGTCCTTCACACCCTTGCTGCAACTCAAGAAATTCCCCGACATACCCGTCTCCACTCGAGAGGAAGCACGAGAGTCCCGCCCACATTCAGAGGAGCCCCGTTTCCGCCTCCTAGCTCGAGAGGAGGGATCCTTTCCCTGCGTGGTCGGGAAAGAATTTCCGGCGTACCCATCGCATCTCAAGAGGAAGCGCTCTCCACAGGAAAGGCGCGAGGAACTCCAGGGTCGTGCCACCATTCCCAGAGTCACCCAGATATCTCAGTCCATTCCAGGGAATCCTGTTTTCCCTGCACTGCCTCGAGTTTCAAGCCGAGGATCGACTCACACCACTGTGGCACGTGGGACAGCCCTGTGGGAAAGCCTTGTGGGAAAGCATCGAGGGAAAGCCACAGATCCCTTGATCCATGCCAAGGGAAGCGTGACACTGCTGCTACAGCTCGGAAGGAAAGCACACGTGCATGCCCCGACTCGAGACGAGGACTGACTCCCCTGGGGAGACTCCAGAAGTACCCAAAGATCCATGTCAGCACTGGAGAGGGATACTCAGGTTCCGGCACCGACTCCACACAAGGTTTTAGGACCCGGCATCGACGGGAGAGGAATCCTGAGAGGCGCCGAGCAACTCCCAAGTGGACTGGCCTTTCCTGAGGCCACCAGAGCGGGTCCCTGAAGTCCCCGTCGTAAGTCGAGAGCACCTGCCGCAACTCGAGAAAACTCCAGGAGGTTCTCCCCTCCAGGCGAGATGAGGCCCATTTCCGCCACAGGCGTCTCGAGGCTAATCACACCAGCCTCGGTAAATTCCAAAGGGTCCTTCACACCCTTGCTGCAGCTCAAGAAGATCCCCGACATACCCGTGTCCGCTCGAGAGGAAGCAGGAGAGTCCTGCCCTCATCCAGAGGAGCCCCGATTCCGCCTCAAAGCTCGAGAGGAGGAATCCTTTCCCTGCGTGTGCGGGAAAGAATTCCCGGCGTTCCCGTCACATCTGAAGTGGAGGCACTCTCCACAGGAAAGGCGAGAGGAACTCCAGGTTCGTGCCACCATTCCCAGATTCCCCCAGATGTCTCAGTCCATTCCAGGGAAAACAGTTTTCCTTGCACTGCCTCGACTTTCAAGCCGAGGAGCGACTCACACCACGGTGGCACGTGGGACAGCCCTGTGGGAAAGCCTCCTGGTAATGCGTCGTGGGAAAGCCTCGAGGGAAAGCCACTGATCCCTTGATCCACTCGAAGGGAAGCGTGACACTGCTGCTCCAGCTCGGGAGGAAAGCGCTCGTGCATGCCCCCACTCGAGACAAGAACTGACTCCCCTGGGGAGACTCCAAAGTACCCCAAGATCCATGTCAGCAATGGAGAGGAAACCTCAGGTTCCAGAACCAACTCCACACAAGGTCTTAGGCCCCAGCATGAACGGGAGAGGAATCCCGAGAGGCCCGCGAGCAACTCGCATGGGACTGGCCTTTCCTGAGGCCACCAGAGCGGGTCCCTGAGGTCCGTATCGAAAGGCGAGAGCACCTGCCGCAACTCGAGAAAATCCAGGAGGTTCTCCCCTCCAGGCGAGATTAGGCCCCATTTCCGCTGAGGCGTCTCGAGGCTAATCACACCTAACCTCTGGAACTTCCAAAGGGTCCTTTACACCCTTGCTGCAAATCCAGAATTTCCCCGACATACCCGTCTCCACTCGAGAGGAAGCACGAGAGTCCCGCCCACATACAGAGGAGCACCGTTTCCGCCTCCTAGCTCGAGAGGAGGGATCCTTTCCCTCCGTGGTCGGGAAAGAATTCCCGGCGTTCCCGTCGCATCTCAAGAGGAGGCGCTCTCCACAGGAAAGTCGAGAGGAAGTCCAGGGTCGTGCCACCATTCCCAGATTCGCCAGATGTCTCAGTCCATTCCAGGGCAACCTGTTTTCCTTGCACTACGTTGACTTTCAAGCCAATCGATCGACTCACACCACGGTGGCACGTGGGATAGCCCTGTGGGGAAAGCCTCGTGGGAAAGCCACAGATCCCTTGATCCAGGCGAAGGGAAGCATGACACTGCTGCCACAGCTCCGGAGGTAATCGCACGTGCATGCGCCCACTCAAACGAGGACTGACTCCCCTGGGGAGACTCCAGAAGTACCCCAAGATCCATGTCAGCACTGCAGAGGAATCCTCAGGTTCCGGCACCGACTCCACACAAGGTCTTAGGCCCCGGCATCGATGGTAGAGGAATCCCGAGAGGCCCCCTAGCAACTCGCATGTGGACTGGCCTTTCCTGAGGCCACCAGAGCGGGTCCCTGAGGTCCCCGTCGTAAGTCGAGAGCACCTGCCGCAACTCGAGAAAATCCAGGAGGTTCTCCCCTCCAGGCGAGATGAAGCCCATTTCCGCTGAAGCGTCTGGAGGCTAATCACACCTAACCTCTGGAACTTCCAAAGGGTCCTTCACACCCTTGCTGCAACTCAAGAAGTTCCCCGACATACCCGTCTCCTCTCGATAGGAAGCACGAGGGTCCCGCCCACATCCAGAGGAGCCCCTTTCCGCCTCGTAGCTCGAGATGTGGGATCCTTTCCCTGCTTCGTCGGGAAAGAATTCCCAGGCGTTCCCGTCGCATCTCAAGTGGAGGCGCTCTCCACAGGAAATGCGAGAGGAACTCCAGAGTCGTGCCACCATTCCAAGAGTCCCCTAGATCTCAGTCCATTCCAGAGGAACCTGTTTTCCCTGCACTACCTCGACTTTCACGCCGAGGTTCGACTCACACCTTGGCGGCATGTGGGACAGCCCTCTGGGATAGCCTCGTGGTAAAGCCTGGAGGAAAAGCCACAGATCACTTGATCCACGCGACCGGAAGTGTGACACTGCTGCTACAGCTCGGGAGGAAAGCGCACGTGCATGCCCCCATTCGAGACGAAGACTGACTTCCCTGGGGGGGCTCCAGAAGTACCCCAAGATCCATGTCAGCACTGTAGAGGAATCCTCAGGTTCCTGCCCCAACTCCTCGCAAGGTCTTTTTTTTTTCTTTCCTTTTTACTCTTTTCTTTGCATTTATTTAAACACAGTTCTCAAAACTTTTGAGTGAAATTGGGCCTCCTTTGGTAAGCAAAGAACCTGAAAGTAGTATTTAAAAAACGAACAGGCAAAGTCTTCAGATCATCCACAACACAGGTGTAGTGTTCCCTTCTTTTTTCTCAAAACTCTGAAGCACCCAGTTTTTCCATATAGTCTTAAAAGCTAGAAGAACAAGAGTACATTTGTGGTGGAATATTATTTTCACTTGCTGATTACTAATTGAAATACCATTATCCCCTTCTAACAGCTTTAAGAAATAGCCTTTTTAAGGCATACATTGTGCAACTCATCTTATTCCCTGCTATGTATAATACAGATTACATAAAGGCTGTCAAAGTCACATTTATATAAGAATTAAGCATTTGCTGTATTGAAAGATCTTTAGTTTTTAACACTAGCAGTATAGAGTTACAGAGCGTAATTTTTATCACTTAACTGCAGGTATATTAAGTATGGTATGTTTCATGGACTCGAGGAAAACGGGCATTTTTTTCTTTAATTTACTACTGACAATCTAATCAGAACAGTTCTCCTAAGCATTGATATGTTAGAAAGAAAAGTTAAAAACCAAACGTTATTGTTGCTTTTTGCCATTTGGTAGCATTTTACACACAGGCTTCAATCTTCAGAATACCCTGTATTCAGTAGAAAAACCATTTAAATGAAGTTCTGTACAATAGAAACTTCTCAGCAGTCAGAATTTTAGACTGTAAAAAAATACATGTAAAACATACTTTTCTGAAAACACTTAACTTTGAACAAAGCACCGAACTACACAAATGCAGAATGAAAACAGCATTTTCAACTCCACCAAAAGTAGTCATCATAAAAGGTGTAAAAGTCACCTAACTTCACCAGGCACTGTTCACTTTTTAAACAGGAGACAATAAAAAATATTGTCCACAAAACAATATCCCAACTCTAGGGCAGGTTTCAGAAAGTCTTCATCTTCATGCTTTAATAGCGACGAGGTGAGTATGATCGAGATCTGGAACGTGATCTGTATCCTCCACGACTATAGTAGGGAGAAGGTGACCGTCTTCTGTATTTCTGATCCCTGTCTTGAGCAGCTCTCCATCCTCCTCCTCCTCCTCCTCCTCCTCTGTACGATCTGCTGTAATAGTCCCGATCATCATAGCCTCGATCATATCCTCTGTCATAGTAATCTCGACGGCGTGAGCTGCCATAGGTAGGTCTCCCCATGTAAATTCCTGCTGTTGGAGTATGTGGTCTTTTCGTTATGGAGAAGTCAACTCTGATCCTACATCCATCAAGCTCCATTCCATTGGCACACTCTTTTGCTTCCTTGGCATCATCTACATTTTCAAAGTATACAAAGGCAAATCCTCTTGAACGTCTAGACTGCTGGTCATATACAATAGATACATCAGCAATTGGGCCATATTTAGAGAACATTTCTCTTAGATCTCTTTCTGTAGTATACAAGCTCAATCCAAATACTCCAAGACAACAGTTAGGATCAGGATTTGCCCGATTCCCAACATGACGCCAGCGAGTAGACATGGGAGAATGACTGTGGCTATGCCGTCTTCGATAATCTCTGCTGTAAGATCTGCTACGAGATCTTCTATGGGACCGGGACCGAGATCGTGACCTTGTATAATGCCTCCGAGAACTTCTTCTGGATCTAGACCTAGATTCCGATCTGGACCTGGACTTTGATCTGGAACGCCTGGAATCTTCCTTGGAGCGAGACCTTGCAGGGGTATGACTTGCAGATTTCCCAGATCCATGAGCACTTCCGCTTCTGGAAGCAGAACGGGATTCCCCCTCGCCGTAGTTCTCCTCGCCGCTGTCGCTCATGACTTTCACTGCTGTCGCCGCTCGATGTGCTTCAATCGAAGCTGCCAACCTCTCGCACCTTCAGTGTAGAGGCTCCGCCGCAGCCTCACACCACACACCGGTGCCCCAGGCACTGAGAACCGAAACGCTCCGCGTCGCCTCCGCTCGGGCTCTCCACACAAGGTCTTAGGCCCCGGCATCGACGTGAGAGGAATCCTGAGAGGCCCCCTAGCAACTCCCATGGGCACTGGCCTTTTCTGAGGCCACAGGAGCGGGTCCCTGAGGTCCCCATCCTAAGACGAGAGCACCTGCTCCAACTCAAGATAATCCAGGAGGTTCTCCCCTCCAGGCGAGATGAGGCCCATTTCCCCTGAGGCATCTCGAGGCTAATCACACCTAACCTCTGGAACTTCCAAAGGGTCTTTGACACCCCTGCTGCAAGTCAAGAAGATCACCGACATACCCGTCTCCACTCGAGATGAAGCACGAGGGTCCCGCCCACATCCAGAGGAGCCCCGTTTCCGCCTCGTATCTAGAGAGGAGGGATCCTTTCCCTGCGTGGTCGGGAAAGAATTCCCTGGCGTTCCCGTCGCATCTCAAGAGGAAGTGCTCTCCACAGGAAAGGCCAGAGGAACTCCAGGGTCGTGCCACCATTCCAAGAGTTCCCCAGATGTCTCAGTCCATTCCAGAGGAACCTGTTTTCCCTGCACTGCCACGACTTTCACGCCGAGGATCGTCTCACACCAAGGTGGCATGTGGGACAGCCCTGTGGGAAAGCCTCATGGGAAAGCCTAGAGGGAAAGCCACAGATCCCTTGATCCACGCGACGGGAAGCGTGACACTGCTGCTACCGCTCGGGAGGAAAGCGCACGTGCATGCCCCCACTCGAGACGAGGACTGACTCCCCTGGGGAGACTCCAGAAGTACCACAAGATCCATGTCAGCACTGGAGAGGAATCTTCAGGTTCCAGCCCCGACTTCACACAAGGTCTTAGGCCCCGGCATCGACAGGAGAGGAATCCTGAGAGGCCCCCTAGAAACTTGAATGGGGACTGGCCTTTCCTGAGGCCACCAGAGCTGGCCCCTGAGGTCCCCGTCGTAAGTCGAGAGCACCTGCCGCAACTCGAGAAAATCCAGGAGGTTCTCCCCTCCAGGCGAGATGAGGCCCATTTCCACTGAGGTGTCTCGAGGCTAATCACACCTAACCTCTGGAACTTCCAAAAGGTACTTTACACCCTTGCTGCAACTCAATATGTTCCCCGACATACCCGTCTCCACTCGAGAATAAGCAAGATGGTCCCCCCCACATCCACAGGAGGCGCGTTTCCGCCTCGTCGCTCGAGATGAGGGATCCTTTCCTTCCGGGGGCCAGCGTGAGGAATTCCGCCTATCGCAAAGGTCATGAGGAAGGAGGCTTGGCATGCCAAAGGCGTGCTCAAGCCTCAGGTAACCCCCTGTTCCCGAGCATCGAACCCCAAAACCAGAGTCTGTTTTATGCTCTCACCTACACTTCTGACTTTACGGGGGCTCTCCCCCATAACTGTTTCTCTCGGAGAAGAAGTAAACGTGCAGCTTCAAGGCAATAAATATTCTTGGGCATGACAAGAGTGTTTCAGCTTGCCGACTCCTCTGAAGGTTATCTAGCCCACCTTTATAGGTTTGTCCGGCCACATGTGATTGTTTACAGCCTCCCAACCTGAGAGGCATGAGATGTTTTAGACTTACTAAAGGCAAATTATTTTGGGGAGTTAGAAATTATTAGTATAGTTGGTTAGGAATTATATTGGTGAAGGGTTCTTCATTTGTTGTGTCAAAAATTGCTGCTAATTCCCTGCTCTGGGTGGGACAAGGATATTTTAGGTCAAACCTCTCTGCTGACAGACCAGCTTGTGTGACAGGATTATCCATACTGCTGCCACTAGGCACAAGATTGTTTACTACCTCTCAACTGTAAACAGCACAGAGAGTTTTGGAGTATTTTGAGAGTCTTAATTAGCATAGGACTTTTTCTTCTTGTTGAGTCAATGATTGCCACCAGGCCTCCATATCCTTAGGCACTTGGGAATATATTAATCAATGTATTTGGAATATAGCAAAGGAAATATAGCAGTTTTTGATGTTAGCAATACTAGACTTTTTGAGTTAATGGATTTTCACTTTTGTAATAGATCACTGTACTTTGTTATATATCACTGTGTCCTTTCTATGTAAGAATGTAACTTTATCATATCTTAAGACTAAATAGATCTTAAGGGGAGAATTGATGAAAGGATTTTCAATTTGTTAGGCTGATGTTTGCTGATAAATCTCCATGTTCCCTACCCTTATAATGAATATAACTAGTATATAGGAGAAATAAGTATTAACCTTTAAGCATATAGGAGAAATAAGAATTCACCTTTAAGACTAATCATGTTAACCTTGGGTTAAATAAATTCCTTTCTTGATTGTAACTCACTACACCCTCACCCTATAGGAATGTAACTTTATTTGGAGGGTGGTGCCTGGTTTAAGAAAAAACACCCTTGGAAGAAATAAGTTTATTTGGTTATCAGAAAGAAAGGATCATAAAATGTCAGCAGGTCTCATTCATGGCCAGAAGATGATGTAAGATCCCTAAGACCTTTTTTTTATACATTTATGTGAAGCACCTGATTTTGATAAAGGTCAGGATGCCGACTCCTGCGTGACTCTGTATTCATCCCTATGTGTAACAAGAGGTATACAAGCAAAACCAAAAATAAAGAAATCAGATCAGTTTCCGGAAAGACTGATTCCCCCATGTCGCTTCTTTTTTGCTCCCGTTTTTCTGGCTGAATTCTCTACTGGAGGATGGATGTTATTCCACGTAATCCAAGTTATTCAGCCTCTTTTTCTCCAATAATCTTCCTACTACACTATCCATTTCTAATCTCTTTATATCTGGGATTAAATATGTATATTTCCAAAGACGACGACTACGTCCCCACCTTCGAATCACCCTGGATCCACCGGGGCTGGACCACGGCACTTTCCCTGCTTGGTCGGGAAAGAATTCCCGGCGTTCCCACCGAATCTCAAGAAGAGGCGCTCTCCACAGGAAAGGCGAGAGGAATTCCAGGGTCGTGCCACAATTCCAAGAGTCCCCCAGATGTCTCAGTCCATTCCAGAGGAACCTGTTTTCCCTGCACTGCCTTGATTTTCACGCCGAGGATCGACTGGCACCACGGTGGCACGTGGGACAGCGATGTGGGAAAGCCTCGTGGGAAAGCCTCGAGGGAAAGCCCCGTGGGAAATACCTCGAGGGAAAGACACAGATCTCTTGATCCACGCGACGGGCAGAGTGACACTGCTACTGCAGCTCGGGAGGTAAGCGTTCTTGCATGATCCCGCTGAGAAGAGGACTGACACCCCTGGGGAGACTCAAGAAGTACCCCAAGAACCATGTCAGCACGGGAGAGGAATCCTCAGGTACCGGCCTCGACTTCACACAAGGTCTTAGGCCCCACCATCGACGGGAGAGGAATCCCGAGAGGCCCCGTAGCCACTCGGATGGGAACTGGCCTTTCCTGACGCCACCAGAGCGGGTCCCTGAGGTCCCAGCGAACGTTGAGAACACCTGCCACAATTCGAGAAAAATCCAGGAGGTTCTCCCCACCAGGCAAGATGAGGCCAATTTCCGCTGAGGCTCTCGAGGCTAATCACACCTAAACTCTGGAAATTCCAAAGGTTCCTTAACAACCTTGCTGAAACTCAAGAAGTTCCCCGACATACCGTCTCCACTCCAGAGGAAGCACGAGGGTCCCGCCCACATCCAGAGGAGCCCCGTTTATGCCTCGGACCTCGAGATGACGGATCCTTTCCCTGCTTGGTCGGGAAAGAATTCCCGGCGTTCCCGTCCCATCTCAAGAGGAGGCGCTCTCCACAGGAAAGGCGAGCGGAACTCCAGGGTCGTACCACCATTCCAAGAGTCCCCCAGATGTCTCAGTCCATTCCAGAGGAACATGTTTTCCCTGCACTGCCTCGACTTTCAAGCCGAGGATCGACTCACACCCTGGTGGCAGGTGGGACAGCCCTGTGGGAAAGACTCTTGGGAAAGCCTTGAAGGAAAGACTTGAGTGAAAGCTACAGATCCCTTGACCACGCGTTAGGAAGCGTGACACTGCTGCTACAGCTCGGGAGGTAAAGCGCACGTGCATGCCCACACTCGAGACGAGGACTGACTTCCCTGGGGAGACTCCAGAAGTACCCCAAGAACCATGTCAGCACTGGAGAGGAATCCTCAGGATCCGGCCTCGACTCCACACAAGGTCTTAGGCCCCGGCATCGACCCAAGAGGAATCCCGAGAGTCCCCCTGGCAACTTGCATGGGGACTGGCCTTTCCTGAGGCCACGAGACCGGGTCCCTGAGGTCCCCGTCGTAATTCGAGAGCACCTGCCGTAACTCGAGAAAAATCCAGGAGGTTCTCCCCTACAGCAAAATGAGGCCTATTTCCACTGACGCATCTAGAGGCTAAGCACACCTAACCTCTGGAACTTCCAATGGTTCCTTCACACACTTGCTGCAACTCAAGAGCTTTCCCGACACACCCGTCTACACTCAAAGGAAGCACGAGGGTCCCGCCCACATCCAGAGAAGCCCTGAGCCCCCCTCGAGGCTCCAAAGGAGAGATCTTTTAAATGCTTGCATTTCCCGAGTCGAAGACCTTGTGTTGAGTTGGGACCGGAAACTGAGGATTCCTCTCCAGTGCTGACGTGGATTTTTGGGATACTTCTGGACTCTCCCCAGGGGAGTCAGTCCTCGTCTCGAGTGGGGAAATGCACGTGGGCTTTCCTCCCTAAAGGTGGCAGCAGTGTCATGCTACCCGACGGGTGGATCAAGGATGTGTGGCTTTCCCTGTAGGATTTCCCATGAGGCTTTCCCAACGAGGCTAACACACAGGGCTGTCCCACGTGCCACCGTGGTGTGAGTCGATCCTCGGCGTGACAGTCAAGGCAGTGCAGGTAAAAGAGTTTCCTTTGGAATGGACTCAGTCCTCTGGGGGACTCTTGGATTGGTGGCACGACCCTGGAGTTCCTCTCGCCTTTCCTGTGGGAGAGCGCTTCCTCTTGAGATGCGACGGGAATGCCGGGAATTCTTTCCCGACCACGCAGGGAAAGGATCCCTCATCTCGAGCTACAAGGAGGAAAAGGGCCTCCTCTGGATGTGCAAGGGACGCTCGCGCTTCCTCTCGAGTGGACAAGGGTATGTCGGGGAACTTCTTGAGTTGCAGCAAGGGTGTGAAGGACCCTATGGAAGTTCCAAAGGTTAGATGTGATTAGCCTCGAGTCGCCTCAGCGGAAATGGGCCTCATCTAGCCTGGAGGGGAGAATCTACAGGATTTTCTCGAGTTGCGGTAGGTGCTCTCGATTTACGACGGGGACCACAGGGACCGTATCTGGTGGCCTCAGGAAAGGCCACTCTCCGTGCGAGTTGCTTATTGGCCTCTCGGATTCCTCTCCCGTCGATGCCGGGGCCTAAGACCTTGTGTGGATCCGTGCCGGAACCTGAGGATTCCTCTCCAGTGCTGACATGGATCTTGGGATTCTTCTGGAGTCTCCCCAGGGTAGTCAGTCCTCGTTACGAGTGGGGCAGGCACGTGCGGTTTCCTCCCGAGCTGTAGCAGCGGCGTCATGATTCCCTTCGCGTGGATCAAGGGATCTGAGGCTTTCCGTCGAGGCTTCCCACGAGGCTTTCCCACGAGACTTTCCCACAGGGCTGTCCCAGGTGCCACCGTGATGTGAGTCGATCCTCGGCATGAAAGTTGAGGCAGTGCAGGGAAAACAGGTTTCCCTGGAATGGAGTGAGCCTCTGCGGGACTCTGGGAATGGTGGCACGACCCTGGAGTTCCTCTCGCCTTTCCTGTGGAGAGCGCCTCCTCTTGAGATGCGACGGGAACGCCGGGAATTCATCCAGAACACGCAGGGAAAGGATCCCTTCTCTCGAGCTAGGAGGCGGAAACGGGGCTCCTCTGGATGTGGGCGGGACCTCGTGCTTCCTCTCGAGTGGAGACGGGTATGTCGGGGAACTTCTTGAGTTGCAGCAAGGGTGTGAAGGACCCTTTGGAAGTTCCAGTGGTTAGGCGTGATTAGCCTTGAGATGTCTCAGCAGAAAAGGGGCCTCATCTCTCCTGGAAGGGAGAACCTCCTGGATTTTCTCGAGTTGCGGCAGGTGCTCTCGACTTACGACGGGGACCTCAGGGACCCGCTCTGGGGGCCTCAGGAAAGGCCAGTCCCCATGCGAGTTGCGCAGGGGCCTCTCGGGATTCCTCTCCCGTCGATGCTGGGGCCTAAGACCTTGTGTGGAGTCGGTGCCAGAAACTGAGGAGTCCTCTCCAGTGCTGACATGGATCTTGGGATACTTCTTGAGTCTCCCCAGGGCAGTCAGTCCTCGTTACGAGTGGGGGCATGCACGTGCAATTTCCTCCCGAGCTGTAGCAGCAGTGTCACGCTTCCCTTCGCGTGGAACAAGGGATCTGTGGCTTTCCCTCGAGGCTTTCCCACGAGGCTTTCCCATGAGGCTTTCCCACAGGGCTGTCCCACGTGCCACCTTGGTGTGAGTCGATCCTCGGCTTGAAAGTCCAGGCAGTGAAGGGAAAACAAGTTTCCCTGGAATGGACCGAGACATCTGGGAGACTCTGGGAATGGTGGCACGACCCTGGAGTTCCTCTCGCCTTTCCTGTGGAAAGCGCCTCTTCTTGAGATGCGACGGGAACGCCAGGAATTCTTTCCCGACCACGCAGGGAAAGGATCCCTCCTCTCGACCTAGGAGGCGAAAACGAGGCTCCTCTGAATGTGGGAGGGACTCTCGTGCTTCCTCTCGAGTGGAGACGGGTATGTCGGGGAACTTCTTGAGTTGCAGCAAGGGTGTGAAGGACCCTTTTGGAAGTTCCAGAGGTTTGGTGTGATTAGCCTCGAGACGCCTCAGCGGAAATGGGCCTCATCTAGCCTGGAGGGGAGAACCTCCTGGAATTTCTCGAGTTGCGGCAGGTGCTCTCGACTTACGACGGGGACCTCAGGGACCCGCTCTGGTGGCCTCAGGAAAGGCCACTCCCCATGCGAGTTGCTCGGGGGCCTCTCGGGATTTCTCTCCCGTCGGTGCCAGGGCCTAAACCTTCTGTGGAATTGGTGCCGGAACTTGAGGATTCCTGTTCTGTGCTGACATGGATCTTGGGGCACTTCTGGAGTCTCCCCAGGGGAGTCAGTCCTCGTCTCGTGTGGGGGCATGCACGTGCGTTTCCTCCCGAGCTGTAGCAGGGGTGTCATGCTTCCCTTCGCGTAGATCAAGGGATATGTGGCTTTCCCTCGAGGCTTTCCCACGAGGTTTTCCACGAGGCTTTCCCACAGGGCTGTCCCACGTGCCACCATGGTGTGAGTCGATAATCAGCTTGAAAGTCGAGGCAGTGCAGGGAAAACAGGTTTCCCTGGAATGGACTGAGACATCTGGGGAACTCTGGGAATGGTGGCACGACCCTGGAGTTCCTCTCGCCTTTCCTGCCGAAAGCGCCTCTTCTTGAGATGTGACGGGAACGCCGGGAATTCTTGCCCGAACACGCTGTGAAATGATCCCTCCTCTCGAGCTAGGAGGCGGAAACGGGGCTTCTCTGGATGTGGGCGGGACTCTCGTGCTTCCTCTCGAGTGGAGACGGGTATGTCGGGGAACTTCTTGAGTTGCAGCAAGGGTGTGAAGGACCCTTTGGAATTTCCAGAGGTTAGGTGTGATTAGCCTAGAGACGCCTCAGCGGAATGGGCCTCATCTCGCCTGGAGGGGAGAACCTCCTGGATTTTCTCGAGCTGCGGCAGGTGCTCTCGACTTATGACGGGGACCTCAGGGACCCGCTCTGGTGGCCTCAGGAAAGGCCAGTCCCCATGCGAGTTGCTCGGGGGCCTCTCGAGATTCCTCTCCCGTCGATTCGGGGCCTAAGACCTTGTGTGGAGTCGGTGCCGGAATCTGAGGGTTCCTCTCCAGTGCTGACATGGATCTTGGGATACTTCTGGAGTCTCCCCAGGGGAGTCAGTCCTCGTCTCAAGTGGGGGCATGCACGTGCGCTTTCCTCCCGAGCTGTAGCAGCAGCGTCACGCTTCCCTTCGTGTGGATCAAGGGATCTGTGGCTTTCCCTGTAGGCTTTCCCACGAGGCCTTCCCATGAGGCTTTCCCACAGGGTTGTTCCACGTGCCACCGTGGTGTGAGTCGATCCTCAGCTTGAAATGCCGTGGCAGTGCAGGGAAAGCATGGAAAACAGGTTTCCCTGGAAAGGACTGAGACATCAGGGGACTTTGGGTATGGTGGCACGACCCTGGAGTTCCTCTCGACTTTCCTGTGGGAGAGCGCCTCCTCTTGAGATGCGACGGGAACGCCGGAAATTCTTTCCCGTACACGCAGGGAAAGGATCCCTTCTCTCGAGCTAGGAGGCGGAAACGGGGCTCCTCTGGATGTGGGCGGGACCTCGTGCTTCCTCTCGAGTGGAGACGGGTATGTCGGGGAACTTCTTGAGTTGCAGCAAGGGTGTGAAGGACCCTTTGGAAGTTCCAGTGGTGAGGCGTGATTAGCCTTGAGATGTCTCAGCGGAAAGGGGCCTCATCTCTCCTGGAAGGGAGAACCTCCTGGATTTTCTCGAGTTGCGGCAGGTGCTCTCGACTTACGACGGGGACCTCAGGGACCCGCTCTGGTGGCCTCAGGAAAGGCCCAGTCCCCATGCGAGTTGCTCAGGGGCCTCTCGGGATTCCTCTCCCGTCGATGCCGGGGCCTAAGACCTTGTGTAGAGTCGGTGCCAGAAGCTGAGGAGTCCTCTCCAGTGCTGACATGGATCTTGGGATACTTCTTGAGTCTCCCCAGGGCAGTCAGTCCTCGTTACTAGTGGGGGCATGCACGTGCAATTTCCTCCCGAGCTGTAGCAGCAGTGTCACGCTTCCCTTCGCGTAGAACAACGGATCTGTGGCTTTCCCTCGAGGCTTTCCCACGAGGCTTTCCCACAGGGCTGTCCCACGTGCCACCGTGGTGTGAGTCGATCCTCGGCTTGAAAGTCGAGGCAGTGCAGGGAAAACAGGTTTCCCTGGAATGGACTGAGACATCTGGGGGACTCTGGGAATGGTGGCACGATAATGCAGTTCCTCTCGCGGTTCCTGTGGAGAGCGCCTCCTCTTGAGATGCGACAGGAAATGCCAGGAATTCTTTCCCGACCACGCAGGGAAAGGATCCCTCCTCTCGAGCTAGGAGGCGGAAACGGGGCTCCTCTGGATGTGGGCGGGACTCTCGTGCTTCCTCTCGAGTGGAGACGGGTATGTCGGGGAAATTCTTGAGTTGCAGCATGGGTGTGAAGGACCCTTTGGACGTTCCAGAGGTTAGGTGTGATTAGCCTCGAGATGCCGCAGCGGAAATGGGCCTCATCTCGCCTGGAGGGGAGAACCTCCTAGATTTACTCGAGTTGCGGCAGGTGCTCTGGACCTAAGACGGGGACCTCAGGGACCCGTTCTGGTGGCCTCAGGAAAGGCCAGTCCCCATGAAAGTTGCCCTGGGGCCTCTCGGGATTCCTCTCCCGTCGATGCCGGGGCCTAAGACCTTGTGTGGAGTCGGAGCCGGAACCTGAGGATTCCTCTCCAGTGCTGACGTGGATCTTGGGGTACTTGTGGAGTCTCCCCAGGGGAGTCAGTCCTCGTCTCGAGTGGGGGCATGCACGTGCGCTTTCCCTCCCGAGCTGTAGCAGCAGTGTCACGCTTTCCTTCGAGTGGATCATGGAATCTGTGGCGTTCCATCGAGGCTTTCCTCGAGGGTTTCCCACAGGGCTGTCCCACGTGCTCCGTGGTGTGAGTTGATCCTCGGCTTGAAAGTCGAGGCAGTGCAGGGAAAACAGGTTTCCCTGGAATGGACTGAGACATTTGGGGGACTCTGGGAATGGTGGCATGACCCTGGAGTTCCTCTCGCCTTTCCTGTGGAGAGCGCCTCCTCTTGAGATGAGACGGGAACGCCGGCAATTCTTTCCCGAACACGCAGGGAAAGGATCCCTCCTCTCGAGCTAGGAGGCGGAAACGGGGCTCCTCTGGATGTGGGCGGGACTCTCGTGCTTCCTCTCGAGTGAAGACGGGTATGTCCAGGAACTTCTTGAGTTGCAGCGAGGGTGTGAAGGACCCTTTGGAATTTCCAGAGGTTATGTGTGATTAACCTTGAGACGCACAGCGGAAATGGGCCTCATCTCGCCTGGAGGGGAGAACCTCCTGGATTTTCTCGAGTTGCGGCAGGTGCTGTCGACTTACGACGGGGACTTCAGGGACCCGATCTGGTGGCCTCAGGAAAGGCCAGTCCCCATGCGAGTTGCTCGGGGGCCCTCTTTGGGTTTCCTCTCCCGTCGATGCCGGGGCCTAAGACCTTGTGTGGAGTCGGTGCCGGAACTGTGAGGATTCCTCTCCAGTGCTGACATGGATCATGGGGTACTTCTGGAGTCTCCCCGGGTTAGTCAGTCCTAGTCTCGAGTGGGGGCATGCACGTACAATTTCCTCCCGATCTGTGGAAGCAGTGTCACACTTCCGATAGCGTGTATCAAGGGATCTGCAGCTTTCCCTCGAGGCTTTCCAATGAGGCTTTCCCTCGAGGATTTTCCTCAGGGCTGTCCCACGTGCCCACCGTGGTGTGAGTCGATCCTCGGCTTGAAAGTCCGAGGCCGTGAACGGAAAACAGGTTTCCCTCGAATTGACAGAGATATCTGGGGGACTCTGGGAATGGTGGAACGACCCTGGAGTTTCTCTCGGCCTTTCCTGTGGAGAGGCGCCTCCTCTTGAGATGCGACTGGAACGCCGGGAATGCTTTACAGACCACGCAGGTAAAGGATCCCTCCTCTCGAGCTATGAGGTGGAAACGGTGCTCCTCTGAAAGTGGGCGGGAAGATCTTGATACTCTCGAGTGGAGCGGGTATGTCGGAGAACTTCTTGAGTTGCAGCAAGGGTGTGAAGGACCTTTGGAAGTTCCAGAGGATAGGTGTGATTAGCCTCCAGACGCCTCAGCGCAAATGGGCCTCATCTCGCCTTTAAGGACGCCAAGATCCATGTCAGCACTGGAGAGGAATCCTCAGGTTCCGGCACCGACTCCACACAAGGTCTTAGGCCCCGGCATCTTCGGGAGAGGAATCCCGAGAGGCCCAAGAGCAACTTCCATGGGAACTGGCCTTTCCTGAGGCCACCAGAGCGGGTCCCAGAGGTCCCCGTCGTAAGTCGAGAGCACCTGCCGCAACTCGAGAAAATCCAGGAGGTTCTCCCCTTCAGGGGAGATGAGGCCCATTTCCGCTGAGGCGTCTCGAGGCTAATCACATCTAATATCTGGAACTTCCAAAGCGTCCTTCACACCCTTGCTGCAACTCAAGAAGTTCCCCGACATAGCCGTCTCCACTCGAGAGGAAGCACGAATGTCCCGCCCAAATCCAGAGGAGCCCCGTTTCCGCCTCCTAGCTCGAGAGGATGGATCCTTTCCCTGCGTGGTCGGGAAAGAATTCCCGGGTTCCCGTCGCATCTCAAGAGGAGGCGCTCTCCACAGGAAAGGCGAGAGGAACTCCAGGTCGTGCCACCATTCCCTGAGTCCCCCAGATGTCTCAGTCCATTCCAGGGAAATCTGTTTTCCCTTCACTGCCTCGACTTTAAAGCCGAGGATCGACTCACACCACACACACGGAAAGCCCTGTGGGAAGCCTCGTGGGAAAGCGTCATGGGAAAGTCTAGAAGCCCACTGATCCCTTGATCCACGACGGGAAGAATGACACTGCTGCCTACAGCTCGGGAGGAAAGCGCTCTTCAATGCCCCCACTCGAATGAGGACTGACTCCCCTGGGGAGACTCCGAAGTACCCCAAATCCATGTCAGCACTGGAGAGGAATCCTCAGGTTCCAGGACCGACCCACACAATTTAGGCCACGGT
>NW_017211944.1:0-17152 GCF_001704415.2 Capra hircus
AACATGTATGAATCCTGCATTCTTTCTCCCCCCATAGTAATGAAAAATCAATACTATGCCATTTACCATTTAGATATTTGTAAGCATACAGTGTTGTAGCAGACAACCTTTTCTTGTTTTGCAAACCAGTTTAATAATGTGCACCTTGTGCGTGCTTTGGACAAACTCAGGAAACTGAGTCAGTGACTGAAATGGCCCAAGATATCACCTTAGATTCCATCTTCATCTGAAAACAAAACAGGCACTTCCTGGTGGTCCAGTGGCTGAGACTGGACACTCCCAAAGAAGGAGGCCCAGGTTCATTTCCTGATCCAAGAACTAGATCTCCCATGCCACAACAGAGAATTTGCATGCTGTAGCTAAATATCTGGCTTGCCTCAATGAAGGTTGACCTGGCGCAGCCAAATGAAAACAGAAACAAATATTTAAAAAAATACAACCAAAGGAAAGGAAGGGTATGGTGGCTGTGCAGATTTACGGCTTAGCTTTCCCTATCGATAGAAAAGAAAAAAGAGTTTCAAAAGACTGTGTCTCATCCTTCTATCTGGCATATAGAGAGGATTCCTTTGAAATGAGATTTCTCTGGTAAATGTGACTCACAGAAGAGCTGTCTTGAACTTGGGTTTCAGAGATGATCATGTGTCCTCTAAAAAAATAAAAGTTAATTGGGTCCAACTAATCCTCATGCTGAGGTGGTATATTTTGTGGTAGCATTTGCTCCCTTCACTTTGCATGTATCCCCATTTGTTTACACTGTCATCTACTGAAGACATCCTGATATTTGAAAGTTTGTAGTGATTACAAGTCGAGCTGTTGTATATAATCATGCGATCCTTTTTTGTCTGGACATGTTTTCAAAGCTGTTTAGTAAGTGCTGGACATGAAGGATTCAGGTCACAGGTGAGCCTTGTTTAGCTGTGGAAAAATCCAGCTATGTTTCTCTGTGGCTTGTGGATCTTCTGGGGTAAGGGATCGAACTAGAGTGTCTTGCATTGTCAGGCAGATTCTTTACCACTGAGCCACCGGAGAAGCTGTGCCCTACCCCCTTTTCTTGAGTTGACTGGATCTAATAGGTGTGCAGTGCTACCTCACTGTTATTTTAGTTTGTCATTTCCTAATGCTATGTGGTTTTGAGTCTTTTTGATAGGCTTATTTACTATCTTTATATTTTTGTAGGCCAGGTGTTTAGGTGTATACATATTTTATGAGATTGTTCTAGATTTTTTGGTATATTTGGAGAACAATCCTTTATCAGATATCTATTTTATAAATATAGTTTCCTGTGGCTTGTGTTTAAGTTTTGTGAATAAGGTTTTTCACCGTTTCAATTTCTAATTTTTTAAAGTTGATGTTATATGTGTTTTCTACTCCTTTTTGGATAGCCTTTAGTGTGTTGTTGTTGTTGTTAAATTTATAAGCAGAAGTGAGGTACCGTAGATACAGTTTTAAGCTAAGCTGAGGTGCCACAGATACAGTTTTGCCTTTTGTCTGTTGAGAAGTTTGAGTGAGTTTGTGTACACTGTAACATTATGTCTAATTCATTTGACTGGATATAGCTTCCAGTTATTTGTCTAATTGGTTTTGGAGATATGATGGGAAGTCAGTTTTTCCAAGGGAAACTGAGGTCCATGAAACATGAACTCTTTTCGATCGGTCGGAATCACTTTCTGCTATTTCTGACAGATTTGACTTGTTTGGATATCTCATATGAGCGGAATCACAGAACGTTTGTCTTTTTTTGGTCTGGTTTATTTCACTTAATCTAATGACCATAAGGTTTGTCCACATTGTCGCATTGTCAGAATTACTGACTTTGAAGGGCCGAATCAGATTCCATTGTGTGTATACCACAGTTTGTTTATGGAATTGGCTGCCATGGACACTTCGGATTGCTTCTGTTTGTTTGCCAGTGTGAATCATGCTGTTGTGAGTATGACGGAAGGAGTATCCATTTTTTTCAGCCCCCTTTCCCAATCCTTTTGGGTACATAGCATGAATTGGAATCGAACTATGTATTTCTTCCACGTGTTCGTTTTGGAGTCATTTGTGTAATGTCTTGCAGAGTGGCAGCACCATTTAATGTACTTTTTTGTATGGTGGAATACCGTTCAAGCTTCTGAATATACCTTGCGTTGCATATTCAGTCTCCCACCAACGGACACTTGAATGAGTTCTACCTTTGAGCTATTGTGAATGTCACTATGAATATTTGTGTACCAGTTTTTGTTTGAATTATTAACAAATACATTACCATATATAAAAGAAGCCACAAGGACCTACTGTACAGTTTAGGAAACTATTAAATATCTTATGATGATGTATAATGCAAGAGAATCTCCAAAGGAATATATGAAAAGCACATAATAACCATGATATTTATTGTGGCAACACTATGAGTTATCATAGCACTACTCAACGTGTATTTATACATGTCACTAAAATATTTACATCTGTAAGGATATTATAAAAAATTATATAAAAACTCAAGAATTCAAACAGAGAATAAATAAACTTCCTGTCATTGCTCGTCATCATTTATACACTCATACTACCTGTAACACTCATTGTATAAGTGCTGGACTAGCAATTGACATTCTTGTAAACCAAGAGATTGTGAAGGTGTAAGGAAATATAGCTTACTTGAATTCCTTAATGAAGGATTCTAGAACTCTATGTCCATGAAGTGAATGAAATTCCGTTTTAGTGAGCCACATTCTTACTAGAGTGATGAGCCTCCACCCCACCCAACGTTAGTTCACAATGAAATCCTGCAGTCCTCTGGCCTCAATGTCTGCTTCCTGCTACCGAGAAAGAAAAGATGAGGAAGTCCTGACAAAACCGATGCTATTTTTCTTTTTCTGATTTGTATTTTATCGCAGGGCCTGGCAAAAAGAGGGCCCAACCTGTTTTTAGAGTTCCATCCCAAGGGTTCCTCCGGCATGTTCCCTATGTTGACAAACTGCTGATTATTTTCAACAAAGGACAATGATCTGCACTTGACTATCTGTTGCTTGAGCTGGAATAGCAGGCATCCCTTGTAGTGCAGTCGTTCATGCGGAAGTAGACATCCCTGAAGCAATAGTATAAGAGGAACACATTTATCATGTAGACATCGCATCCCATGCATTTGTAATAATTTTTCAGTTATACCCATCATCATCGGAGGAACTGACTTGTCCCAGTAATAACGAGAGGACCCAGTAGAACGGTTCCTTGACTTATGAGTACTTCCTATGAGTACCCTTATGAGTCCTTCTTCCAATGTTGTTTCTCCTAGTTTGGTCATGAACAGTAGAAGCTGATGGCAGTGGTCCTTGAAATGTATGTCGATTCCCAGGTGGCGCAGTTGATCAAGAAATACTCTGCCTACCAGTGCAGGAGGTGGAAGTGATGTGGGTTTGATCCCTGGTTCAGGAAGATAACAATTCATACACATGTTTTCTGGGAACCAGTTTGATACTCATGAGTTTTTTCTTCTGTATCCAGAAAAACAAATGCTGTTCAAGGACACTGAAAGAACCCTGATTTCGAAAATCAGATCTGTATTGTGAACAATGCTTCGATATCCGTGAGTCGAAGCATAGTATTATGCCTATCATCCTTGTATTTCCCTCAGTGAAATATGTTGAGGAAAACTCTTCATTCGTGGTCTAGAGTCACGAAGAAGCTAAATAGCATTCATCCTTTACGTTGACAACTGTGAATCTAAATCTCCTGTGAATCCTATGTGACAACCACACATACCAACATGAGTTATCAGTATTATATCGATATTTTTAGTCCTATTGTATGTCAACTAAAAAAATCAATATCTAATTGTACATGAAGTCAAGACATAAAGTCAGTGCAAATACAAAATGTTCCATCCTTTGAGAAAGGGAGAAAAACATCTCTGTGCTTAGCCTATCGCATTTTTATGGATTAGATCCTTAAGTAGTTTATTCACCACACCCTATGAATGATTCACAAGTCTTCAGAGAAGAAAGGGTCATTTCTCTTAAACAATGAGTAGTTCAACTCTTCTCAAAGCAAAGTCATAAGTGAGTCTAATTTTGCGTGAGCCCATGAAAACTCAGTGTTTTCATTATGCTTGTGCTTATGATGGGAGGAGGTCTGAGAAGGCGCTTCTGAAGGATTATTCATACCAGTCTTTCTCATATGTATGGAGTCTTTAAAGATCGAATCACCGAGGTGTTGCTTCTACACTTGTACTAGGCCGAGCAGCAACATTCCCTTTCTCCCTAAGTGCAGTAGACGTCTGTCTTCTGTCCTCTGGAGTATGTATTGCTTGAGCTCACCACAGCCTAGTAGATGGAAATCGTCAGGATATTCTGGAAACCCTTTGGATTTCAGTCTGCTCAGGAGGTTACCACTGCTGCAAACCTCTGGATTTTACCACGCACTTTTAACAACCTCAGATGAAGGATACAAGTCAACACTCGTGACAGCCACGGGCTTCCATGGCCTATCCATGATTGTTGGCTTTGCTTTCATAATCATCCTGTTTCTTATACCAACTAAACTGTCACTGTATTTTTTCATGACCATTTTATCTTTGACGGTTTTTAGATCTATTATGGATTTTCCTATATATCTTCACTCATCGGTGAGGGTCTTCTGTTAGTAGTAGTTACGACAACTGACTTCCAGTCAGTTAGCTGTGGCAGAATAGAAAAAAGAATGACCCACTGTATATTATTCGTATTATGTATCAATATATTATTCGTTTTATTGTTTGCAGTCATCCACTTCCAAGTTTCCGAAATAAACTTTCAGAAAAATCACATCCTTTGGAATGTCCGTTTGACTGAATAGGAGCACGGAAATGCTATTCCATAAAATTGTTTACAGTTTCCATTCCATTCCTCCTGTTTGATGTAGATATTGGCCTTTGGTTCTATCACTAGCTTTGCAAGTAAAAAAATTCATTAGAGCTCATATGGTAATTTTACTGTTGGCAATAAGTTTAGCATAAAATGAACACAGAAGAGGTTACAGTAGACCAAATATGAAAGTCAGTTGAAAAGAAAACATAGTGTTGAATGTTGACAGTAGGAATATAGTTATGAAGTTCCTTTATTATTATTCTATCCTTCCCGTTTCTTTTGCAGGGGTGTTAATGTACAGATTCCAGTCCTATGGCTGGAGTGAAGAATAGTATCATGATTCTTGAGAGCAACTCTACTAAGTCTTCACGCTCATGTCACTCAAGGTTTTTTAATACCTATTATGTTAGTCGTGTTTGTAGTTTGTGAAGTCACATAAGTTGCATTCACTCAAGCAATAGTATCAAACAGCTATGGCATCAATTCTAGATGTGAATCGATATCGAATGTGAATCCATTTCACTGTGACAAGTGATTATTGCAGATATTCTATTCATGCCAGTAAGAAAGCTGTGCAGAAATAATATAATGTTTATGAAGAAAATAAGATTTGCTAATTTGTTGTATTATTCTCTTTCTTTTCAACAGATTGAATGACAACAGGCTCCACTTTTCATTCACTTGTATGACTATGAGCAGTTTGACCAAGTTGAAGAAGATGACTCGTTTGTAGTCTTCCTCATCAGCTCATTCCATCTACTGGCTTTCAAATCATTTAGTACAGAGCTCACCGTCTAGGTGTTCATCCAGTGTTTTGTTTGCTTATCATGCAGGATCATTTTCAAAGGAAAAGTATGTGTGTATGAGTTAGAGCTCTGATCCCAAGAGTCCATGTAGAAGCTTCCCCTGAGAAGTGTATCGTTTTTGCACCAATGCTACTGAAACGTGTGAATGTGGTATACCACGCATCCCAATAAGCGTCCAGAGCTTCACAGGCTGCTTCTTTGAAACGCCCAGTACTCATGACATTCCATTCATCTGAGGACTAAATATAGCCAACGTAGGCTGTGTTTGCCAAATAGACTTTGAAGTATTCTTCACACAGTCCTTCATCGACGCCAGTTTTCAGATCGAAGAAACCCTTGCTCCATGAAGTGTGTGAACACATATACTCATGTTTTGTTTGCGATTTTAAAGTCATTCTTCAGTTTTGTTGGAGGAATGGTTCTGTATATGCCCCGTGGATCTGTGCATGAAAGCCCTAATAACTAATGTGAATCGACTTCACTACCAAGGGATGTTTTCATATCTATTGAGGATTTAGTTCATGTATTTCGATTTTAACTTTCTGTCTTACAGCCTTGTTTGTAGATCAAAGCTATTTGAAAGTGTCATCTGGTTTTCAATGGCTTGTGAGGTTATTCATGAGTGGTTTATAAAACCGAATGGATTGTACGTAGCCATACTTTGTTGTCATTCTATGAATTTGAAGAATGTCTGAAGAATGTCTGCAGTGATGCCTTAAAGATTCATACAATTGATGTCCAATATTTATCTCAATAGACTTGCTTTCAATTTGTAGTTTCCTATGCATATGTCTTTCTTTATGGATTTGGGTAGAAGTCGTATTGGAACACTGAAAAATCTGTGATATCAGCCGTGCTGACCTTCTTTCCGGTGGTCATCATTAAGATTTTCACGCTCACTGTCACTTTGTGCAATGCTATGGATCCTAGTGGAAACAGGTGCCGTTCATCCTACTTTTGTGAAGATTGAACTCATCGTAGAAAGTGGAATTTGTTGAAATATTTATGGTATCAATATATCCTGTGTATATAATTACCCAGATTACGGGTGCGTATCTGATTGCTAAGTTATAAAATGTATGAGATAGATGTGATCCATCAATGGCGATTGGATACGTGGTGGAGAGGTATTTTGGTGATGCAAGAGATTTAAATGATGTGATCAGAGTATTTATATCCCTTTTATGTGGATAATGGGTCTTGGATCGATGTTTGAAACATTCCAACCTTGTCTTTTGTTATGCATGGGAAGTGTCCAAAACGAAGATGATGCAGGTACGTACTTCAAGGGTAAGTATAGGGTTGAGGGCGTGACTATGAAGTGGGTTAGGGTTAGGATGTGGATAGGGTGTCGGGTGAGGGAAGGGTTAAGGTTACAGTGTGCAGAACAGCCCCCCAACTTGTTAGGGTGAGGGGTGAGGCGTGAGGGTTAGGGTTAGGGGTGAGGGTGAGGGTAAGGCTTCAAGGTGAGGGTGAGGGTAAGGGTTCAGGGTGAGGGTGTGGGTGAGGGCGAGGGTAAGGGCTCGGGGTGAGGGTTCAGGGTGAAGGTGTGGGTCTCACATCTGATAAACGATTGCATTCCAAATATACCCTTCATTTCCCTCGAACAGAGCTCTCACTGTTGGAGCCCTTGGCAGTGTGGAAGCCACCGGCCCCTAAGCCACCACAAGAACGCCTGGGGCCTAGGTGCAAAGGCAAGGCAGGAGCAGAGCTGAGGCCAGGAAGGTGCCAGTGGCGTCTCCCAACCTCGTGCAGACTGCTCCTTCCTGGGCAGGAAGTCTAGAAGCCAGGCAAGTCTGGGCAAGGCTCGCCCCAGGCAGAGCAGCCTCGCGCAAGGAACTCTGCCAGATCAGGGCTCTCAGCGGAGCTGGAGCTCTGCCGATACTGGAGGCGCACTCGGCTCCACCCCAGCAAGGCTTGCAGCAGCAGGCGACTGGGCTGCCTCCTCTTCCCCGGAGGAGGCTCCCTTCCAC
The DNA here is from genome assembly GCF_001704415.2 of Capra hircus. Classification (NCBI taxonomy): domain Eukaryota; kingdom Metazoa; phylum Chordata; class Mammalia; order Artiodactyla; family Bovidae; genus Capra; species Capra hircus. The sequence goes on from NW_017211944.1 coordinate 7,606, forward strand.
TTGTCCTGTGCACTCGGCTTCCAGGCGGAGCCATACCTCGCCTCCTGCAGGTCTTGGCTCAGGGGTTACTTCCCCTGAGCTGGGGTTGTGGGCGGGAACCCAGACACGCAGGGGCAGGCCCCAACAACCTGCACACAGCTCTGCTGGGGAGAAGAGCATTAGGGAACCTATGTATTTCAGGCAAATGATGGGAGACCACAAGTGAGTCGCCAGCCTGCTGGCTGCAGACACCACCCAGGGGCCCTGGGTGCATGGTGCTCTCAATGTGGCGCTGAGTCTGGACAGCCAAGCAACAGCTGAAGGAGCTCTGCAGTTGCCCTTCCCTTCCCGTCGACAGAGCTCTCAGTGCTGGAGCCCTTGGAAGTGTGGAACTCAGCGATCCCTAAGCCCTCCCAAACACATGTCTCTGCTGGGGAGGAGAGTGCTAGGGAACATACGTCTCTCACACACTTTCTAGGCACACACGGAGTCAGCCTCTGGGAGTGTGGGGATGCAAAACCCAGCCAGGGGCCCTTGGAACCTGGTGCTCTCCGTGCGGCGCTTAGTCTGGGCGGCCAAGCAACCGCTGAAGGAGCCCTGCTGTTGCCCTTCGCTTCCCTCTGACAGAGCTTTCACTGCTGGAGCCCTTGGCAGTGTGCAACCCACCAGCCCCTAAGCCCTCCTCAAGGACGCTGGGAACTAAGTGCAAAGGCAAGGCAGGGTAGAGCTGAAGCCAGGAAGGCGCCAGTGGCGTTTCCCAGCCTCACACAGCCTGCTCCTTCCTGGGGAGGGAGCCTAAAAGCAAGGCAAGTCTGCGCAAGGCTCGCCTATGGCAGAGCATCTTGGCGCCAGAACTCTGCCAGATCGGGCCTCTGAACAGAGCTAGAGATCTGCCGTACTGGAGGCGCACTTAGCTCCGTGCAAGCAGGGCTTTCAACTTGACGGGGCTGGGCTGCCTCCTCTTCCCCCGAGGAGGCTCGCTTCCCTGCTGGCTGTGCACTCGCCTATCAGGCGGGGGCGCAGGGCTCCTCCAGCAGGTCTTGCCTCAGGGGCTGCTTCCCCTGAGTTGGGGCTGTGGGCAGGAACCCAGACACGCAGGATCAGGCCCCAAACACCTGCACATGTCTCTGCTGGGGAGGAGAGTGCTAGGGAACCTACGTCTGTCATACACTTTCTGGGCACCCACGGAATCAGCCTCCTGGAGTGTGCGGGACTGAAAACCCAGCCAGGGGCCCTGGGAGCCTGGTGCTCTCCGTGCGGCGCTGATCTGGGCGGCCAAGCAACCGCTGGAGGAGCCCTGCAGTTGCCCTTCGCTTCCCTCTGACAGAGCTTCTCACTGCTGGAGCCCTTGGCAGTGTGCAACCCACCAGCCCCTAAGCCCTCCTCAAGGACGCTTGGGACCTAAGTGCAAAGGCAAGGCAGGATTGGAGCTGAGGCAAGGAAGGCGCCAGTGGCGTCTCCCAGGCCTCACTCAGCCTGCTCCTTCCTGGGGAGGGAGCCTAAAAGCAAGGCAAGTCTGGCGCAAGGCTCGCCTATGGCAGAGCATCTTGGCGCCAGGAACTCTGCCAGATCGGGGCTCTGAGCAGAGCTAGAGCTCTGCCGTACTGGAGGCGCACTTAGCTCCGTGCAAGCAGGGCTTTCAACTTGACGGGGCTGGCTGCCTCCTCTTCCCCCGAGGAGGCTCGCTTCCCTGCTGGCTGTGCACTCGCCTATCAGGCGGGGGCGCAGGGCTCCTCCAGCAGGTCTTGCCTCAGGGGCTGCTTCCCCTGAGTTGGGGCTGTGGGCAGGAACCCAGACACGCAGGATCAGGCCCCAAACACCTGCACATGTCTCTGCTGGGGAGGAGAGTGCTAGGGAACCTACGTCTGTCATACACTTTCTGGGCACCCAAGGAATCAGCCTCCGTGTGTGCGGGGCTGAAAACCCCAGCCAGGGGCCCTGGGAGCCTGGTGCTCTCCGTGTGGCGCTGAATCTGGGCGGCCAAGCAACCGCTGGAGGAGCCCTGCAGTTGCCCTTCCCTTCCCTCTGACAGAATTCTCACTGCTGGAGCCCTTGGCAGTGTGCAACCCACCAGCCCCTAAGCTCTCCTTAAGGAGGACTGGGACCTAAGTGCAAAGGCAAGGCAGGATTGGAGCTGAGGCAAGAAAGGCGCCAGTGGCGACTCCCAGGCTCCTGCTGCCTGCTCCTTCCTGGAGAGGCAGCCTAAAAGCAAGGCAAGTCTGGGCAAGGCTAGCCCCTGGCAGAGCAGCCTCGCGCCAGGAACTCTGCCAGATCGGGGCTCTGAGCAGAGCTAGAGCTCTGCCGTACTGGAGGCGCACTTAGCTCCGTGCAAGCAGGGCTTTCAACTTGACGGGGCTGGGCTGCCTCCTCTTCCCCCGAGGAGGCTCGCTTCCCTGCTGGCTGTGCACTCGCCTATCAGGCGGGGGCGCAGGGCTCCTCCAGCAGGTCTTGCCTCAGGGGCTGCTTCCCCTGAGTTGGGGCTGTGGGCAGGAACCCAGACACGCAGGATCAGGCCCCAAACACCTGCACATGTCTCTGCTGGGGAGGAGAGTGCTAGGGAACCTACGTCTGTCATACACTTTCTGGGCACCCAAGGAATCAGCCTCCGTGTGTGCGGGGCTGAAAACCCCAGCCAGGGGCCCTGGGAGCCTGGTGCTCTCGGTGCGGCGCTGATTCTAGGCGGCCTAGAAACCGCTGGAGGAGCCCTGCAGTTGCCCTTCCCTTCCCTCTGACAGAGCTCTCACTGCTGAAGCCCTTGGCAGTGTGCAACCCACCACCCCCTAAGCCCTCCCCAACGACGCCTGGCACCTATGTGCAAAGGCAAGGCAGGATTGGAGCTGAGGCAAGGAAGGCACCAGTGGCGTCTCCCAGGCTCGCTCAGACAGCTCCTTCCTGGGGAGGGAGCCTAAAAGCAAGGCAAGTCTGGGCAAGGCGAGCCCCCGGCCGAGCAGCCTCGCGCCAGAAACTCTGCCAGATCGGGGCTCTGAGCAGAGCTAGAGCTCTGCCGTACTGGAGGCCCACTTAGCTCCGTGCAAGCAGGGCTTTCCTCTTGACTGGGCTCGGCTGCCTCCTCTTCTCCCGAGGAGGCTCGCTACACTGCTGGCTGTGCTCTCGCCTATCAGGCGGGCGCGCAGGGCTCCTCCAGCAGGTCTTGCCTCAGGGGCTGCTTCCCCTGAGTTGAGGCTGTGGGCGGGAACCCAGACACGCAGGATAAGGCCCCAACCACCTGCACATGTCTCTGCTGGGGAGGAGAGTGCTAGGGAACCTACGTCTCTCACACACTTTCTAGGCACCCACGGAGTCAGCCTCTGGGAGTGTGGGGATGCAAAACCCAGCCAGGGGCCCTTGGAACCTGGTGCTCTCCGTGCGGAGCTTTGTCTGGGCGGCCAAGGAACCGCTGAAGGAGCCCTGCTGTTGCCCTTCGCTTCCCTCTGACAGAGCTTTCACTGCTGGAGCCCTTGGCAGTGTGCAACCCACCAGCCCCTAAGCCCTCCTCAAGGACGCTTGGGACCTAAGTGCAAAGGCAAGGCAGGGGTAGAGCTGAAGCCAGGAAGGCGCCAGTGGCGTTTCCGAGCCTCACACAGCCTGCTCCTTCCTGGGGAGGGAGCCTTAAAGCAAGGCAAGTCTGCGCAAGGCTCGCCTATGGCAGAGCATCTTGGTGCCAGGAACTCTGCCAGATCGGGCCTCTGAACAGAGCTAGAGATCTGCCGTACTGGAGTCGCACTTAGCTTCGTGTAAGCAGGGATTTCAGCTTGACGGGGACTTGCTGCCTCCTCTTCCCCCGAGGAGGCTCGCTTCCCTGCTGGCTGTGCACTCGCCTATCAGGCGGGGGCGCAGGGCTCCTCCAGCAGGTCTTGCCTCAGGGGCTGCTTCCCCTGAGTTGGGGCTGTGGGCAGGAACCCAGACACGCAGGATCAGGCCCCAAACACCTGCACATGTCTCTGCTGGGGAGGAGAGTGCTAGGGAACCTACGTCTGTCATACACTTTCTGGGCACCCAAGGAATCAGCCTCCGTGTGTGCGGGGCTGAAAACCCCAGCCAGGGGCCCTGGGAGCCTGGTGCTCTCCGTGTGGCGCTGAATCTGGGCGGCCAAGCAACCGCTGGAGGAGCCCTGCAGTTGCCCTTCCCTTCCCTCTGACAGAATTCTCACTGCTGGAGCCCTTGGCAGTGTGCAACCCACCAGCCCCTAAGCTCTCCTTAAGGAGGACTGGGACCTAAGTGCAAAGGCAAGGCAGGATTGGAGCTGAGGCAAGAAAGGCGCCAGTGGCGACTCCCAGGCTCCTGCTGCCTGCTCCTTCCTGGAGAGGCAGCCTAAAAGCAAGGCAAGTCTGGGCAAGGCTAGCCCCCGGCAGAGCAGCCTCGCGCCAGGAACTCTGCCAGATCGGGGCTCTGAGCAGAGCTAGAGCTCTGCCGTACTGGAGGCGCACTTAGCTCCGTGCAAGCAGGGCTTTCAACTTGACGGGGCTGGGCTGCCTCCTCTTCCCCCGAGGAGGCTCGCTTCCCTGCTGGCTGTGCACTCGCCTATCAGGCGGGGGCGCAGGGCTCCTCCAGCAGGTCTTGCCTCAGGGGCTGCTTCCCCTGAGTTGGGGCTGTGGGCAGGAACCCAGACACGCAGGATCAGGCCCCAAACACCTGCACATGTCTCTGCTGGGGAGGAGAGTGCTAGGGAACCTACGTCTGTCATACACTTTCTGGGCACCCAAGGAATCAGCCTCCGTGTGTGCGGGGCTGAAAACCCCAGCCAGGGGCCCTGGGAGCCTGGTGCTCTCGGTGCGGCGCTGATTCTAGGCGGCCTAGAAACCGCTGGAGGAGCCCTGCAGTTGCCCTTCCCTTCCCTCTGACAGAGCTCTCACTGCTGAAGCCCTTGGCAGTGTGCAACCCACCACCCCCTAAGCCCTCCCCAACGACGCCTGGCACCTATGTGCAAAGGCAAGGCAGGATTGGAGCTGAGGCAAGGAAGGCACCAGTGGCGTCTCCCAGGCTCGCTCAGACAGCTCCTTCCTGGGGAGGGAGCCTAAAAGCAAGGCAAGTCTGGGCAAGGCGAGCCCCCGGCCGAGCAGCCTCGCGCCAGAAACTCTGCCAGATCGGGGCTCTGAGCAGAGCTAGAGCTCTGCCGTACTGGAGGCCCACTTAGCTCCGTGCAAGCAGGGCTTTCCTCTTGACTGGGCTCGGCTGCCTCCTCTTCTCCCGAGGAGGCTCGCTACACTGCTGGCTGTGCTCTCGCCTATCAGGCGGGCGCGCAGGGCTCCTCCAGCAGGTCTTGCCTCAGGGGCTGCTTCCCCTGAGTTGAGGCTGTGGGCGGGAACCCAGACACGCAGGATAAGGCCCCAACCACCTGCACATGTCTCTGCTGGGGAGGAGAGTGCTAGGGAACCTACGTCTCTCACACACTTTCTAGGCACCCACGGAGTCAGCCTCTGGGAGTGTGGGGATGCAAAACCCAGCCAGGGGCCCTTGGAACCTGGTGCTCTCCGTGCGGAGCTTTGTCTGGGCGGCCAAGGAACCGCTGAAGGAGCCCTGCTGTTGCCCTTCGCTTCCCTCTGACAGAGCTTTCACTGCTGGAGCCCTTGGCAGTGTGCAACCCACCAGCCCCTAAGCCCTCCTCAAGGACGCTTGGGACCTAAGTGCAAAGGCAAGGCAGGGGTAGAGCTGAAGCCAGGAAGGCGCCAGTGGCGTTTCCGAGCCTCACACAGCCTGCTCCTTCCTGGGGAGGGAGCCTTAAAGCAAGGCAAGTCTGCGCAAGGCTCGCCTATGGCAGAGCATCTTGGTGCCAGGAACTCTGCCAGATCGGGCCTCTGAACAGAGCTAGAGATCTGCCGTACTGGAGTCGCACTTAGCTTCGTGTAAGCAGGGATTTCAGCTTGACGGGGACTTGCTGCCTCCTCTTCCCCCGAGGAGGCTCGCTTCCCTGCTGGCTGTGCACTCGCCTATCAGGCGGGGGCGCAGGGCTCCTCCAGCAGGTCTTGCCTCAGGGGCTGCTTCCCCTGAGTTGGGGCTGTGGGCAGGAACCCAGACACGCAGGATCAGGCCCCAAACACCTGCACATGTCTCTGCTGGGGAGGAGAGTGCTAGGGAACCTACGTCTGTCATACACTTTCTGGGCACCCAAGGAATCAGCCTCCGTGTGTGCGGGGCTGAAAACCCCAGCCAGGGGCCCTGGGAGCCTGGTGCTCTCCGTGTGGCGCTGAATCTGGGCGGCCAAGCAACCGCTGGAGGAGCCCTGCAGTTGCCCTTCCCTTCCCTCTGACAGAGCTTCTCACTGCTGGAGCCCTTGGCAGTGTGCAACCCACCAGCCCCTAAGCCCTCCTCAAGGACGACTGGCACCTAAGTGCAAAGGCAAGGCAGGATTGGAGCTGAGGCAAGGAAAGGCACCAGTGGCGTCTCCCAGGCTCCTGCTCAGACATGCTCCTTCCTGGGAGGGAGCCTAAAAGCAAGGCAAGTCTGGGCAAGGCTAGCCCCCGGCAGAGCAGCCTCGCGCCAGGAACTCTGCCAGATCGGGGCTCTGAGCAGAGCTAGAGCTCTGCCGTACTGGAGGCGCACTTAGCTCCGTGCAAGCAGGGCTTTCCTCTTGACTGGGCTCGGCTGCCTCCTCTTCTCCCGAGGAGGCTCGCTACACTGCTGGCTGTGCTCTCGCCTATCAGGCGGGCGCGCAGGGCTCCTCCAGCAGGTCTTGCCTCAGGGGCTGCTTCCCCTGAGTTGAGGCTGTGGGCGGGAACCCAGACACGCAGGATCAAGGCCCCAACCACCTGCACATGTCTCTGCTGGGGAGGAGAGTGCTAGGGAACCTACGTCTCTCACACACTTTCTAGGCACCCACGGAGTCAGCCTCTGGGAGTGTGGGGATGCAAAACCCAGCCAGGGGCCCTTGGAACCTGGTGCTCTCCGTGCGGAGCTTTGTCTGGGCGGCCAAGGAACCGCTGAAGGAGCCCTGCTGTTGCCCTTCGCTTCCCTCTGACAGAGCTTTCACTGCTGGAGCCCTTGGCAGTGTGCAACCCACCAGCCCCTAAGCCCTCCTCAAGGACGCTTGGGACCTAAGTGCAAAGGCAAGGCAGGGTAGAGCTGAAGCCAGGAAGGCGCCAGTGGCGTTTCCGAGCCTCACACAGCCTGCTCCTTCCTGGGGAGGGAGCCTTAAAGCAAGGCAAGTCTGCGCAAGGCTCGCCTATGGCAGAGCATCTTGGTGCCAGGAACTCTGCCAGATCGGGCCTCTGAACAGAGCTAGAGATCTGCCGTACTGGAGTCGCACTTAGCTTCGTGTAAGCAGGGATTTCAGCTTGACGGGGACTTGGCTGCCTCCTCTTCCCCCGAGGAGGCTCGCTTCCCTGCTGGCTGTGCACTCGCCTATCAGGCGGGGGCGCAGGGCTCCTCCAGCAGGTCTTGCCTCAGGGGCTGCTTCCCCTGAGTTGGGGCTGTGGGCAGGAACCCAGACACGCAGGATCAGGCCCCAAACACCTGCACATGTCTCTGCTGGGGAGGAGAGTGCTAGGGAACCTACGTCTGTCATACACTTTCTGGGCACCCAAGGAATCAGCCTCCGTGTGTGCGGGGCTGAAAACCCCAGCCAGGGGCCCTGGGAGCCTGGTGCTCTCCGTGTGGCGCTGAATCTGGGCGGCCAAGCAACCGCTGGAGGAGCCCTGCAGTTGCCCTTCCCTTCCCTCTGACAGAATTCTCACTGCTGGAGCCCTTGGCAGTGTGCAACCCACCAGCCCCTAAGCTCTCCTTAAGGAGGACTGGGACCTAAGTGCAAAGGCAAGGCAGGATTGGAGCTGAGGCAAGAAAGGCGCCAGTGGCGACTCCCAGGCTCCTGCTGCCTGCTCCTTCCTGGAGAGGCAGCCTAAAAGCAAGGCAAGTCTGGGCAAGGCTAGCCCCGGCAGAGCAGCCTCGCGCCAGGAACTCTGCCAGATCGGGGCTCTGAGCAGAGCTAGAGCTCTGCCGTACTGGAGGCGCACTTAGCTCCGTGCAAGCAGGGCTTTCAACTTGACGGGGCTGGGCTGCCTCCTCTTCCCCCGAGGAGGCTCGCTTCCCTGCTGGCTGTGCACTCGCCTATCAGGCGGGGGCGCAGGGCTCCTCCAGCAGGTCTTGCCTCAGGGGCTGCTTCCCCTGAGTTGGGGCTGTGGGCAGGAACCCAGACACGCAGGATCAGGCCCCAAACCACCTGCACATGTCTCTGCTGGGGAGGAGAGTGCTAGGGAACCTACGTCTGTCATACACTTTCTGGGCACCCAAGGAATCAGCCTCCGTGTGTGCGGGGCTGAAAACCCCAGCCAGGGGCCCTGGGAGCCTGGTGCTCTCCGGTGCGGCGCTGATTCTAGGCGGCCTAGAAACCGCTGGAGGAGCCCTGCAGTTGCCCTTCCCTTCCCTCTGACAGAGCTCTCACTGCTGAAGCCCTTGGCAGTGTGCAACCCACCACCCCCTAAGCCCTCCCCAACGACGCCTGGCACCTATGTGCAAAGGCAAGGCAGGATTGGAGCTGAGGCAAGGAAGGCGACCAGTGGCGTCTCCCAGGCTCGCTCAGACCAGCTCCTTCCTGGGGAGGGAGCCTAAAAGCAAGGCAAGTCTGGGCAAGGCGAGCCCCGGCAGAGCAGCCTCGCGCCAGGAACTCTGCCAGATCGGGGCTCTGAGCAGAGCTAGAGCTCTGCCGTACTGGAGGCCACTTAGCTCCGTGCAAGCAGGGCTTTCCTCTTGACTGGGCTCGGCTGCCTCCTCTTCTCCCGAGGAGGCTCGCTACACTGCTGGCTGTGCTCTCGCCTATCAGGCGGGCGCGCAGGGCTCCTCCAGCAGGTCTTGCCTCAGGGGCTGCTTCCCCTGAGTTGGGCTGTGGGCGGGAACCCAGACACGCAGGATAAGGCCCCAACCACCTGCACATGTCTCTGCTGGGGAGGAGAGTGCTAGGGAACCTACGTCTCTCACACACTTTCTAGGCACCCACGGAGTCAGCCTCTGGGAGTGTGGGGATGCAAAACCCAGCCAGGGGCCCTTGGAACCTGGTGCTCTCCGTGCGGAGCTTTGTCTGGGCGGCCAAGGAACCGCTGAAGGAGCCCTGCTGTTGCCCTTCGCTTCCCTCTGACAGAGCTTTCACTGCTGGAGCCCTTGGCAGTGTGCAACCCACCAGCCCCTAAGCCCTCCCTCAAGGACGCTTGGGACCTAAGTGCAAAGGCAAGGCAGGGGTAGAGCTGAAGCCAGGAAGGCGCCAGTGGCGTTTCCGAGCCTCACACAGCCTGCTCCTTCCTGGGGAGGGAGCCTTAAAGCAAGGCAAGTCTGCGCAAGGCTCGCCTATGGCAGAGCATCTTGGTGCCAGGAACTCTGCCAGATCGGGCCTCTGAACAGAGCTAGAGCTCTGCCGTACTGGAGGCGCACTTAGCTCCGTGCAAGCAGGGCTTTCACTTGACGGGGCTGGGCTGCCTCCTCTTCCCCGAGGAGGCTCGCTTCCCTGCTGGCTGTGCACTCGCTATCAGGCGGGGCGCCAGGGCTCCTCCAGCAGGTCTTGCCTCAGGGGCTGCTTCCCCTGAGTTGGGGCTGTGGGCAGGAACCCAGACACGCAGGATCAGGCCCCAAACACCTGCACATGTCT
>NW_017211945.1:0-17151 GCF_001704415.2 Capra hircus
GATCCACGTCAAGGGAAGCGCAACACTGCTGCTACAGCTTGGGAGGAAAGGCGCACGTGCATGGCCCCAGATCGAGATGAGACTGACTCCCCTGTGGAGACTAACAGAAGTACCCCAAGATCCATGTCAGCACTGGAGAGGAATCCTCAGGTTCGGCACCGAACTCCACACAAGGTCTTAGGCCCGGCATCGACGGGAGAGGAATCCCGAAGTCCCGAGCAAACTCGCATGCGGACTGGCTTTCCTGAGGCCACCAGAGCGGGTCCCTGAAGTCCCTGGCGTAAGTCGAGAGCACCTGCCGCAACTCGAGAAAAATGCAGGAGGTTCTCCCCTCCAGGCGAGATGAGGCCCATTTCCTGAGGCGTCTGGAGGCTAATCACATCTACATCTGGAACTTCAAAGGGTCCACACCCTTGCTGCAACTCAAGAAGTTCCCCGACATACCGTCTCCACTCGAGAGGAAGCACGAGAGTCCCGCCCACATCCAAAGGAGACCCCGTTTCCGCTCCTGCTCGGGAGGAGGGATCCTTTCTCCCTGCGTGGTGGGGAAAGAATTCCCGCGTTCCCGTCGCATCTCAAGAGGAGCGCTCTCCACAGGAAGGCGAGAGGAACTCCAGGGTCGTGCCACCATTCCCAGAGTCCCCCAGATGTCTCAGTCCATTCCAGGGAAACCTGTTTCCCTGCACTGCCTCGACTTTCAAGCCGAGGATCGACTCACACCACGGTGGCACGTGGGACAGCCCTGTGGGAAAGCCTCGTGGGAAAGCCACAGATCCCTTGATATACGCGATGGGAAGCGTGACACTGCTGCTACAGCTCGGAGGAAAGCGAACGTGCATGCCCACTCGAGACGAGGACTGACTCCCCTGGGGAGAATCCAGAAGTACCCAAAGATCCATGTCAGCACTGGGGAGGAATCCTCAGGTTCCGGCACCGACTCCACACAAGATCTTAGGCCCCGGCATCGAGGGGAGAGGAATCCCGAGAGGCCCCCGAGCAACTCGCATGGGGACTGGCCTTTCCTGAGGCCACCAGAGCGGGTCCCTGAGGTCCCGTCGTAAGTCGAGAGCACCTGCCGCAACTCGAGAAAATCCAGGAGGTTCTCCCCTCCAGTCGAGATGAGGCCCATTTCCGCTGAGGCGTCTCGAGGCTAATCACACCTAACCTCTGGAACTTCCGCTGCAACTTAACGCTGCAACTCCCCGACATACCCGTCTCCACTCGAGAGGAAGCACGAGAGTCCCGCCCACATCCAGAGGAGCCTGGTTTCCGCCTCCTAGCTCGAGAGGAGGGATCCTTTCCCTGCGTGGTCGGAAAGAATTCCCGGCGTTCCCGTCGCATCTCAAGAGAGGCGCTCTCCACAGGAAAGGCGAGAGGAACTCCAATGTCGAGCCACATTCCCAGAGTCCCCAGATGTCTCAGTCCATTCCAGGGAAACCTGTTTTCCCTGCACTGTTTCGACTTTCAAGCCGAGGATCGACTCACACCACGGTGGCACGTGGGACAGCCCTGTGGGAAAGCCTCGTGGGAAAGCTCGTGGGAAAGCCTCGAGGGAAAGCCACAGATCCCTTGATCCACGCGAAGGAAAAGCGTGACACTGCTGCTACAGCTCGGGAGGAAAGCGCACGTGCAGCCCCACTCGAGACGAGGACTGAGTCCCCTGGGGAGACTCCAGAAGTACCCAAGATGCATGTCAGCACTGGAGAGGAATCCTCAGCTTCCGACACCGACTCCACACATGGTCTTACACCCCGGCATCGACGGGAGAGGAATCCCGAGAGGCCCCTGAGCAACTCGGCATGGGGATTGGCCTTTTTTGAGGCCACCAGAGCAGGTCCCTGAGGTCCCCGTCGTAAGTCGAGAGCACCTGCCGCAACTCGAGAAAATCCAGGAGGTTCTCCCCCTCCAGGCGAGATGAGGCCCATTTCCGCTGAGGCGTCTCGAGGCTAATCACACCTAACTTCTGGAACTTCCAAAGGGTCCTTCACACCCTTGCTGCAACTCAAGAAGTTCCCCGACATACCCGTCTCCACTCGAGAGGAAGCACGAGAGTCCCGCCCCATCCAGAGGAGCCCCGTTTCCGCCTCCTTGCTCGAGAGACGGGTTCCTTTCCCTGCGTGGTCGGGAAAGAATTCCGGCGTTCCTGTCGCATCTCAAGAGGAGGCACTCTCCACAGGAAAGGCGAGAGGAACTCCAGGGTCGTGCCACCATTCCCAGAGTCCTCCAGATGTCTCAGTCCATTCCAGGGAAACCTGTTTTCCCTGCACTGTTTCGACTTTCAAGCCGAGGATCGACTCACACCACGGTGGCACGAGGGACTGCCTGTGGGAAAGCCTCGAGGGAAAGCCTCGCGGAAAAGGCTCGAGGGAAAGCCACAGATCCCTTGATGCACGCGAAGGGAAGCGTGACACTGCTGCTACAGCTCGGGAGGAAATCACACGTGCATGCCCAGTCGAGATGAGGACTGACTCCCCTGGGGAGACTCCAGAAGTACCCCAAGTTCCATGTCAGCACTGGAGAGGAATCCTCAGGTTCCGGCACCCACTCACACAAGATCTTAGGCCCCGGCATCACGGGAGAGGAATCCCGAGAGGCTCCCGAGCAACTCGCATGTGGACTGGCGTTTCCTGAGGCCACCATAGCGGATCCCTATGGTCCCCGTCGTAAGTCGAGAGCACCTGCCGCAACTCGAGAAAATCCAGGAGGTTCTCCCCACCAGGCGAGATGAGGCCCATTTCCGCTGAGGCGTCTAGAGGCTAATCACATCTAACATCTGGAACTTCCAAAGGGTCCTTCACACCCTTGCTGCAACTCAAGAAGTTCCCCGACATACCCGTCTCCACTCGAGAGAAAGCACGAGAGTCCCGCCCACATCCAGAGGAGCCCCGTTTCCGCCTGATAGATCCAGAGGAGGGATCGTTTCCCTGTGTGGTCGTGAAAGAATTCCCGGCGTTCCCGGCGCATCTCAAGAGGAGGCGCTCTCCACAGGAAAGGCAAGAGGAACTCGAGGGTCGTGCCACCATTCCCAGAATCCGCCAGAAAATTCCTTGTCGGGAATTTTATTGGCCTTCCGCGTAAACCTAGCTATTCAGCCTTTTTCCTCCAGTTAATCTTCTTACTACCCTATAATTTCTTAATCTCATCTTACATTTAATAAATACACAAGACTTTCCACGTCAACGCCGTCCATCCGTCGAATTCCCTTGGATCCAGCGGGGCAGGACCCCGGCACACTGAGATATCTGGGGGACTCTTGGAATGATGGCACAACACTGGAGTTTCTCTCGCCTTTCCTTTGGAGAGCGCCTCCTCATGAGATGCGACGGGAACACCTGGAATTCTTTCCGGAACATACAGGAAAAAAGATACCTGACCCGCGAGGTACGAGGCGGAAACGGGGCTCCTCTGGATGTGGGCGGGACTCTCGTGCTTCTTCTCGAGTGGAGTCAGATATGTTGGGGAACTTCTTGAGTTGTAGCAAGGGTGTGAAGGACCCTTTGGAAGTTCCAGGGGTTAGGTGTGATTAGCCTCCGAGACACCCTGAGTGGAAATGGGTCTCATCTCGCCTGGAGGGGAGAACCTCCTGGATTTTCTCGAGTTGCGGCAGGTGCTCTTGACTTACGACGGGGACCTCAGGGACCCGCTCTGGTGCCTCAGGAAAAGGCCAGTCCCCATGCGAGTTGCTCGGGGGGCCTCTCGGGATTCCTCTCCCTTCGACGCCGGGGCCTAAGACCTTGTGTGGAGTCGGTGCCGGAACCTGAGGATTCCTCTCCAGTGCTGACATGCATCTTGCGGTACTTCTGGAGTCTCCCCAGGGGAGTCAGTCCTCGTCTCGCGTGGGGCATGCACGTTCGCTTTCCTCCCGAGCTGTAGCAGAACTGTCACGCTTCCCTTCGCTTGGATCAAGGGATCTGTGGCTTTCCCTCGAGGCTTTCCCTCGAGGCTTTCCCACGAGGCTTTCCCACAGGGCTGTCCCACGTGCCACCGTGGTGTGAGTCGATCCTCGGCTTGAAAGTCGAGGCAGTGCAGGGAAAACAGGTTTCCCTGGAATGGACTGAGACATCTGGGGGACTCTGGGAATGGTGGCACGACCCTGGAGTTCCTCTCGCCTTTCCTGTGGAGAGCGCCTCCTCTTGAGATGAGACAGGAACGCCGGGAGTTCTTTCCCGACCATGCAGGGAAAGGATCCCTCCTCTCGAGCTAGGAGGCGGAAACGGGGCTCCTCTGGATGTGGGCGTGACTCTCGTTCTTCCTCTCGAGTGGAGAGAGGTATGTCGGGGATCTTCTTGAGTTGCAGCAAGGGTGTGAAGACCCTTTGGAAGTTTCAAAGGTTAGGTGTGATTAGACTCGAGACGCCTCAGCGGAAATGGGCCTCATCTCGACTGCAGGGGAGAACCTCCTGGGTTTTCTTGAGTTTCAGCAGGTGCTCTCCAGTTACGACCGGGACTTATGTAACCCGCTCTGGTCCGCTCAGGTAATGCCAGTCGACTTGCGAGTTGCTAAGGGGCCTCTCGGGATTCCTCTCCGGTCGATGACCGGGCCTAAGACCTTTTTTGGAATCGGTGCCCGAACCTGAGGTTTCCTCTCCAGTGCTGACATGGATCTTGGGGTACTACTGGAGTCTCCACAGGGGAGTCATCTTCGTCTCCAATGTGGGCATGCACGTGCGCTTTTCTCCCGAGCATTAGGAGCAGAGTCAATTTTCCCGTTGGGTTGATCAAGGGGTTTCTTGTTTTCCCTCGAGGCTTTCCCACGAGGCTTTCCACGAGGCTTTCCCACAGGGCTGTCCCACGTGCCACCATCGTGTGAGTCGGTCCTCCGCGTGAACGTCGAGGCAGTGCAGGGTAAACAAGTTCCTCTGGAAAGGACTGAGACATCTGGGGACTCTTGGAATGGTGGAACGACCCTGGAGTTCCTCTCGCCTTTCCTGTGGAGAGCGCCTCCTCTTGAGATGCGACTGGAACCCCTGGAATTCTTTGCCGAACACGCAGGGAAAGGATCCCTCCTCTCGAGCTAGGAGGCGGAAACGGGGCTCCTCTGGATGTCGGCGGGACTCTCGTGCTTCCTCTCGAGTGGAGACGGGTATGTTGGGCAACTTCTTGAGTTGCAGAAAGGTTGTGAAGGACCCTTTGGAAGTTCCAGAGGTTTGGTCTGATTAGCCTCGAGACGCCTCAGCACAAATGGGACTCATCTCGCCTGGAGGGGAGAACCTCCTGGATTTTATCGAGATGCGGTAGGTGCTGTCGACTTACGACGGCGACCTCAGGGACCCGCTCTGGTGGCCTCAGGAAAGGCCAGTCCCGATGCGAGTTGCTTGGGGCCTCTCGGATTCTCTCCCGTCGATGCCGGGGCTTAAGATCTTGTGTGGAGTGGGCGGAACTTGAGGATTCCTCTCCAGTACTGACATGGATCTTGGTGTATTCTGGAGAATCCCCAGGGGAGTCAGTCCTCGTCCCGAGTGGGGGCATGCACGTGTGCATTCCTCCGAGCTGTAGCAGCAGTGTCGCGCTTCCCTTCGCGTGGATCAAGGGATCTTGGCTTTGCCTCGAGGCTTTCCCACGAGGCTTTCCCACAAGGCTGTCCCACGTGCCACCGTGGTGTGAGTCGATCCTCGGCTTGAAAGTGGAGGCAGTGCAGGGAAAACAGGTTTCCAATGGACTGAGACATCTGGGGACTCTGGGAATGGTGGCACGACCCTGGATTCCTCTCGCCTTTCCTGTGGAGAGCGCCTCCTCTTGGGATGCGACGGGAACGCCGGGAATTTTTCCCGACACGCAGGGAAGGATCCCTCCTCTAGCTAGAGGCGGAAACGGGGCTCCTCTGGATGTGGGCGGGACTCTCGTGCTTCCTCTCGAGTGGAGACGGGTATGTCGGGGAACTTCTTGAGTTGCAGCAAGGGTGTGAAGGACCCTTTGGAAGTTCCAGAGGTTAGGTGTGATTAGCCTCGAGACGCCTCAGCGGAAATGGGCCTCATCTCGCCTGGAGGGGAGAACCTCCTGGATTTTCTCGAGTTGCGGCAGGTGCTCTCGACTTACGACGGGGACCTCAGGGACCCGCTCTGGTGGCCTCAGGAAAGGCTCCCCATGCGAGTTGCTCGGGGCCTCTCGGGATTCCTCTCCTGTCAATGCGGGGCCTAAGACCTTGTGTGGAGTCGTGCCGGAACCTGAGGATTCCTCTCCAGTGCTGACATGGATCTTGGGGTACTTCTGGAGTCTCCCCAGGGGAGTCAGTCTCGTCTCGAGTGGGGGCATGCACGTGCGCTTTCCTCCGAGCTGTAGCAGCAGTTTGATTCTTCCTGTCGAGTGGATCAAGGGATCTGTGGATTTCCCTCAAGGCTTTCCCACGAGGCTTTCCCACGAGGCTTTCCCACAGGGCTGTCCCACGTGCCACCGTGGTGTGAGTCGATCCTCGGCTTGAAAGTCGAGGCAGTGCAGGGAAAACAGGTTTCCCTGGAATGGAATGAGACATCTGGGGATTCTGGGAATGGTGGCACGACCCTGGAGTTCCTCTCGCTTTTTCTGTGGAGAGCGCCTCCTCTTGATTGCGACGGAAAGGCCGGGAATTCTTTCCCGACCACGCAGGGAAAGGATCCCTCCTCTCGAGCTAGGAGGCGGAATGGGGCTCCTCTGGATGTGGGCGGGACTCGTGCTTCCTCTCGAGTGGAGACGGGTATGTCGGGGAACTTCTTAAGTTGCAGCAAGGGGTGAAGGACCCTTTGGAAGTTCCAGAGGTTAGGTGTGATTAGCCTCGAGACGCCTCAGCGGAAATGGGCCTCATCTCGCCTGGAGGGGAGAACCTCCTGGATTTTCTCGAGTTGCGGCAGGTGCTCTCGACTGACGACGGGGACCTCAGGGACCCGCTCTGGTGGCCTCAGGAAAGGCCAGACCCCATGCGAGTTGCTCGGGGGCCTCTCGGATTCCTCTCCTGTCGAAGCCGGTTCCTAAGACCTTGTGTGGATTCGTGCCGGAACCTGAGGATTCCTCTCAGTGCTGACATGGATCTTGGGGTACTTCTGGAGTCTCCCCAGGGGAGTCAGTCCTCGTCTCGAGTGGGGCATGCACGTGCACTTTCCTCCCGAGCTGTAGCAGCAGTGTCACATTCCCTTCGCGTGGATCAAGGAATCTGTGGCTTTCTCTCGAGGCTTTCCCAAGAGGCTTTCCCACGAGGCTTTCCACAGGGCTGTCCCACGTACCAGCGTGGTGTGAGTCGATCCTCGGCTTGAAAGTCGAGGCAGTGCAGGGAAAACAGTTTTCATTGGAATTAACTGAGACATCTTTGGGACTGGGGGTGGCACGACCCTGGAGTTCCTCTCGCCTTTCCTGTGGAGAGCGCCTCCTCTTGAGATGCAACCGGAAGCCGGGAATACTTGACCGACCACGCAGGAAAGGATCCCTCCTCTCGAGCTAGGAGGCGAAACGGGGCTCCTCTGGATGTGGGCGGGACTCGTCTTCCTCTCGAGTGGAGATGGGTATGTCGGGAACTTCTTGACTTGCAGCAAGGGTGTGAAGGACCCTTTGGAAGTTCCAGAGGTTAGTTGTGATTAGCCTCGAGACGCCTCAGCGGAAATGGGCCTCATCTCGCCTGGAGGGGAGAACCTCCTGGATTTTCTCCAGTTGCGGCAGGTGCTCTCGAGTTTCGACAGAGACCTCAGGGACCCGCTCTGGTGACCTCAGGAAAGGCCAGTCCCCATGCGAGTGCTAGGGGCCCTCTCAGGATTCCTCTCCTGTCGATGCCGGGGCCTAAGTCCTTGTGTGGAGTCGGGACAACCTGAGGATTGCTCTCCAGTGCTGACATTTATCTTGGCGTACTTCTGGAGTCTCCCAAGTGGCGTCAGTCCTCGCTCGAGTGGGTCATGCACGTGCGCTTTCCTCCTGAGCGGTAGCAGCAGTGTCTCGCTTCCCGTCCGTGGATCAAGGGATCTGTGGCTTTCCCTCGAGTCTTCCCATGAGGCTTTCTCTCAGGGCTATTCCACTTGCCACCATGGTGTGATCGATCCTCGGCGTGAAAGTCGAACCTAGTGCAGGAAACAGGAACCTCCTTCCCACAGTAGGGGGTACACTGTCCCCTGGTCGGGTATCTCCAGGGCACTCGCGCTGGGGGTTGCCCGTGGATATCGGCCTCAGGCTCCACGTGAGAAAAGCCCCAAATGGCATTAGCTGCCAGTCCAGACGCTGGCCCCTCAGGTCTCTGGTCCGGAGCCTTGGGCTCCAGGCAACTCAAAGCCCTCGGGGGTGGCACTCTGGACTGCTGTAGGGAAAGGACGCCAAGAGCCCACGGAGCGAGTTGGGGAGGGGGCATGGGGGAAACAGGAGGCGAGGACAGCGAGGGATCTAGGTGGAGGCGCTGGAGAGAGCGTCTGGTGTCCCAGGAATGCCTCAGGAGGAGCCAGCGGGGGACAGTCGAGGACCCAGGGACCTGTGGAATGTGAAAAGGCGGGAAATCCCAGAGCAAGGCAGGCTGGGAAAGGGGGCGTTGGTGGCCAATTCAAAGGGACCTAGGGGCGTTTCCTGGGCGGTGAGCTCCCTTGGCACTGCTGAGGGCCCCTGATTGATCCACCCGGGTTGATCCCACCCCCCGCTGCAGAGGGAGGGCCACAAACCAAAGGCCCCCGAACTGCCCGCCCACCCAACGGGGATCTTGGCGGTCCAGGGCACAGCCGTGCCCGGGAAAGCCCACTCGCTCCACCGGACTCCGTCCAGGGTCTCTGCTTGGAAAGAGGCCGGGGCGGCCCCCTCCATCTACCCACCCAAACCTTATTGACGTCAATGGTGGCGGAGACGCCCTCCCGTTCTCCAGAGTCCTGAGCTGCTGGGTCCCCGACCCACTCGGCCAGCAGTCTGCAGCGATGCCCGTGTGCCTCTCCCACCATGGCTTCGTCCGGCTCCTCCAGCACCTCAAGCAGTACGTTTGCCCTCGGTCCCTGTTGGTCGGATCACATCTCAGGGGATTTGCGGCAGTGGCCTGGGCAAGGGCTCTCGGCCAATGTGTTGACCCCCCTCCCACCCGAGAACGGCTGGGGACCCATCGGCCAGGCCCGGGGTTCCGAGGCGTCAGGTGTGCCCAAATTCGGAGGGCCTGGCATCGTTCGTTCATCTTGCTCCTTTGGCACACACATGGCTTCTCCGTTCTCTTTTCTGGGAAGACAGTGTTGTTTCAGGGGGCAGTGCTGCGGGGGGCGGGGGCCGGGGTTGGGTGGTGGTGGGAGCAGGTGCTGTGCTGGGATGAGGCCCTTTATCCTCATCATCTTCCTGTGGGAATGGGAGTCGGGGAGCTCTGTGGCCTTGCTGCCTTCTAGTGGCTTCCTCTGCACAGGGCCTAGTGGCTTCTGCCTTTTGTCAGGCGTTACGGGGTTTGGGCTTCGCTTTGGTGGCCTTGGCCTTTGCCTTGGCCTGGGCCTTGGCCTTGCCCTTGGCGTTGCCCCTTGCCCTTGCCCTTGGCCTTGGGCTGGGCCTTGCCTTGCCCTTGAACTTTGAACTTGACCTTGACCTTGAACTTGACCTTGAACCTTGAACTTAGAACTTGAACCTTGAACCTTGAACTTGACCGCCTTGGAACTTGACGCTTTGACCTTGACCTTGAAGATTGACCTTGACCTTGAAACTTGAACTTGAATTGACCTTGACCCTTGACCTTGACCTTGGACCTTGAACTACTTGAACTTGAACCTTGATTGACGACTTTGACCTTGACTTGAACTTGCAACTTTGACCATTGACCTTGAACTACTTGCAACTTGACCTTGAACCTTGAACTTGAACTGCCTTGACGCTTGACCAACAACGGGAGACCTCGAGATTTGCTCAGAGCACCGGAGGTCCAGAAGCAGGGCCCTGTATCTCCCCTTCCCTTTGTGATCATTGCAAAGACATTCCTAGCTGATAGCGGGAGTGCCCCTGAAGAAGCAAGCAGTGGGAGTGTGTTTGACACGACTGTGTGCCTTCCTGGCCTCAGCTCCACAAGGGGCCTTTCCTCTCGAAGTAGGCCCCATGTCCCCTTGGGGAGGGTGTCATGCCTCTTTTCTCCTCACTGCCAAAGGGTGGAGCCAAGCTCGCTCTGTCAGAGGTACAAAAACAGCAATTGAATGGATTTTCAAGCTCTTGCTAGGCTGCACCCTTTCAGGGCCCACTTTACTGAAACAGGTGCTCTGTGGCCCCTGGTTGGGTATGCAGGTTCACAAACAGGGTGAGATCCTGTCCAAGCCAAGAATTTTCCTGAAAGACCTAGGCTCACTAGAGCTCTCCTCCAGAGCAAAGGGGATAGAGGAGATGTATGGAGGAGTCTTTGCCTTTCCCTGTGAGTGTGGGGCTACTCCCTACGGCCCCAAGCTCAGGGATAACTGCCTCTAAGAAAGGAATGGCAAGAAGCGCTATTCTTGGAGGTTGGGACAGGGAGTTCGCAGCATGTGGGGAAAGAAAGACTTCTTCGGGGAAGAAGAGGCAACCACCGGGGGTGTGTTTGCAAGCCTCTATTTGGAAGGAACAGGTTTGCTTATACAACTCAAGACCTCCAGATCTGCTCAGAGGACTGAAGTTCCAGAGACAGGGCCATGTATCTCCCCTTCCCTTTGAGATCCTTGCAAAGACATTCCTAGCAGATCGTGGGAGTGCCCATGAAGAAGCAAGCAGCGGGAGTGTGCTTGACATCACTGGCTGCCTACCTGGGCTCAGCTCCTCAAGGGGCCTTTCTCTCCTGGTAGGCCCTATGTCCCCTTTGGGAGAGGGTGGTGCCCTCTTCCCTCCACACTGCCAAAGGGTGGAGGTGGAGCAAACTCGTTCTCTCCGAGGTAAAAAAAAAAAGACAAATTGGATGGATTTTTAAGCTCTTGCTATGCTGCACCCCTCCAGGACCCACTCGAGCAAAACAGGTGCCCTGTGGCCCCTAGGTCGGGTATGCAGGTTCACACACCTGGGTGTGATCCCGTCAAAGCCAAGAATTTTCCTGACAGACCTAGGCTCACTAGAGCTCTCCTCCAGAGGAAAGGGGACAGAAAAGACGTGTGTGTGGAGGTGGCTCTGCCTTTCCAGGTCCCAATCTCAGGGATAACTGCCCCTAAGAAAGGAACTGCTGCTGCTGCTGCTGCTAAGTTGCTTCAGTCGTGTTCGACTCTGTGCGACGCCATAGACGGTAGCCCACTAGGCTCCCCCGTCCCTGGGATTCTCCAGGCAAGAACAGTAAGTGGGTTGCCATTGCCTTCTCCAATGCATGAAAGTGAAAATGAAAGTGCAGTCGCTCAGTCGTGTCCGACCCTCAGCGACCCCACGGACTGCAGCCTACCAGGCTTCTCCGTCCATAGGATTTTCTGAAAGGAACTGCAAGAAGCGCTTTTCCAGGAGGCTGGGAAAGGGAGTTCGCAGGATGTGGGGAAAGAGAGCCTCCTTCGGGGAAGAATAGGCGGCCACTTGTTTTGTGTTGCAAACCTCTATTTGGAAGGAACAGGTTAGCTTATACAAAGGGAGACCTCCAGATCTGCTCAGAGGACCAAAGTTGCAGAGGCAGGTCGGTGTATTTTCCCTTCACTTTGCGATCCTTGCAAAGACATTCCTTGCTGATAGATGATTCAGCAAGGGCCTTTGAGACTGTTGTTTTCTTTCCTAGGTTCAAAGATTCCTTCAGTTCCTAATATAGATATCCTAGAAATTATCTGACATCCGTGAAAATCTGATATGTCCTGGTCAAATGCTGTCAGTTATAATTCCAGTTATCATATTAAAGCATTTCAAGTCGCAGCAGTGACCAGATTACATTGTCAATTTCTATTTAATCAGGTTTTAACCATGTCCTCTATGGTTTCACACTGATGCCTTTGCAGAAATACTGCTACTTCAAGATATATGGAATATACTTTTTTTAAGCTTACCGATAATTTGTTTGTTTGTTTGTTTGTCTTCTGGTAAGCTGGTACCAGATGGAATTTAGTCTCCTCTCTAGGTTAAGAGAACAAAGTTTTCTTAGAATGCAATTTTTGATAACAGACTATGGATTTCTTTACCTTTCATTGATTTATAATTGTTTTCATCATCTGTTTTTTTACTTCGGTAAAGTAAATAAGCCTTATTTAAGATTTTGGTACATGTAGGATGGACTAAGCTTTCCCCACTCTTGCAAGTTCCCTTAACCCTTCAGATTCTTCTCGTGGGACCAAGATCTCACTTTCCTCCAGAGGGACAATCCAAGCTTTTTATTAGTTGATCTGCCCCTGACATCAGAGTCCATTTGAGCACGAGTTGGCCTATAATTTAGGCATGAAACTATGACTACATAAAGAAAAGGTGACTTTATGATTCAGGGATGGCCATGATATGCCTTGCACTTCAGAGAAAATGGGTTAAAATGATTTTTTTTTCTTCAAAACTGCACAGCCAGTTCTTTCAGCATATGCAATTGAAAACATCTAGTCATTAGGTCAGTTTTCATTCCAATCCCAAAGAAAGGCAATGACAAAGAATATTCAAGCTGCTGCACAATTGCACTCATCTCACACACTAGTAAAGTAATGCTCAAAATTCAATAATGAACAAAAAAAAAAAAAAAAAAAAAAAAAAAAAAAAAAAAAAAAAAAAAAAAAAAAAAAAAAAAAAAAAAAAAAATGTCTCTGAACTTCTTCAATGATCAGTGGATTGGCAGTTGATCTCTGTTCTCTGATTAATCCTCTTGGAAGTTCACAGTTCATGTGAACTTGGAGAATTTTGAGCATTACTTTACTAGTGTGTGAGATGAGTGCAATTGTGCAGCAGCTTGAATATTCTTTGTCATTGCCTTTCTTTGGGATTGGAATGAAAACTGACCTAATGACTAGATGTTTTCAATTGCATATGCTGAAAGAACTGGCTGTGCAGTTTTGAAGAAAAAAAAATCATTTTAACCCATTTTCTCTGAAGTGCAAGGCATATCATGGCCATCCCTGAATCATAAAGTCACCTTTTCTTTATGTAGTCATAGTTTCATGCCTAAATTATAGGCCAACTCGTGCTCAAATGGACTCTGATGTCAGGGGCAGATCAACTAATAAAAAGCTTGGATTGTCCCTCTGGAGGAAAGTGAGATCTTGGTCCCACGAGAAGAATCTGAAGGGTTAAGGGAACTTGCAAGAGTGGGGAAAGCTTAGTCCATCCTACATGTACCAAAATCTTAAATAAGGCTTATTTACTTTACCGAAGTAAAAAAACAGATGATGAAAACAATTATAAATCAATGAAAGGTAAAGAAATCCATAGTCTGTTATCAAAAATTGCATTCTAAGAAAACTTTGTTCTCTTAACCTAGAGAGGAGACTAAATTCCATCTGGTACCAGCTTACCAGAAGACAAACAAACAAACAAACAAATTATCGGTAAGCTTAAAAAAAGTATATTCCATATATCTTGAAGTAGCAGTATTTCTGCAAAGGCATCAGTGTGAAACCATAGAGGACATGGTTAAAACCTGATTAAATAGAAATTGACAATGTAATCTGGTCACTGCTGCGACTTGAAATGCTTTAATATGATAACTGGAATTATAACTGACAGCATTTGACCAGGACATATCAGATTTTCACGGATGTCAGATAATTTCTAGGATATCTATATTAGGAACTGAAGGAATCTTTGAACCTAGGAAAGAAAACAACAGTCTCAAAGGCCCTTGCTGAATCATCTATCAGCAAGGAATGTCTTTGCAAGGATCGCAAAGTGAAGGGAAAATACACCGACCTGCCTCTGCAACTTTGGTCCTCTGAGCAGATCTGGAGGTCTCCCTTTGTATAAGCTAACCTGTTCCTTCCAAATAGAGGTTTGCAACACAAAACAAGTGGCCGCCTATTCTTCCCCGAAGGAGGCTCTCTTTCCCCACATCCTGCGAACTCCCTTTCCCAGCCTCCTGGAAAAGCGCTTCTTGCAGTTCCTTTCAGAAAATCCTATGGACGGAGAAGCCTGGTAGGCTGCAGTCCGTGGGGTCGCTGAGGGTCGGACACGACTGAGCGACTGCACTTTCATTTTCACTTTCATGCATTGGAGAAGGCAATGGCAACCCACTTACTGTTCTTGCCTGGAGAATCCCAGGGACGGGGGAGCCTAGTGGGCTACCGTCTATGGCGTCGCACAGAGTCGAACACGACTGAAGCAACTTAGCAGCAGCAGCAGCAGCAGTTCCTTTCTTAGGGGCAGTTATCCCTGAGATTGGGACCTGGAAAGGCAGAGCCACCTCCACACACACGTCTTTTCTGTCCCCTTTCCTCTGGAGGAGAGCTCTAGTGAGCCTAGGTCTGTCAGGAAAATTCTTGGCTTTGACGGGATCACCACCCGGTGTGTGAACCTGCATACCCGACCTAGGGGCCACAGGGCACCTGTTTTGCTCGAGTGGGTCCTGGAGGGGTGCAGCATAGCAAGAGCTTAAAAATCCATCCAATTTGTCTTTTTTTTTTTACCTCGGAGAGAACGAGTTTGCTCCACCTCCACCCTTTGGCAGTGTGGAGGGAAGAGGGCACCACCCTCTCCCAAAGGGGACATAGGGCCTACCAGGAGAGAAAGGCCCCTTGAGGAGCTGAGCCCAGGTAGGCAGCCAGTGATGTCAAGCACACTCCCGCTGCTTGCTTCTTCATGGGCACTCCCACGATCTGCTAGGAATGTCTTTGCAAGGATCTCAAAGGGAAGGGGAGATACATGGCCCTGTCTCTGGAACTTCAGTCCTCTGAGCAGATCTGGAGGTCTTGAGTTGTATAAGCAAACCTGTTCCTTCCAAATAGAGGCTTGCAAACACACCCCCGGTGGTTGCCTCTTCTTCCCCGAAGAAGTCTTTCTTTCCCCACATGCTGCGAACTCCCTGTCCCAACCTCCAAGAATAGCGCTTCTTGCCATTCCTTTCTTAGAGGCAGTTATCCCTGAGCTTGGGGCCGTAGGGAGTAGCCCCACACTCACAGGGAAAGGCAAAGACTCCTCCATACATCTCCTCTATCCCCTTTGCTCTGGAGGAGAGCTCTAGTGAGCCTAGGTCTTTCAGGAAAATTCTTGGCTTGGACAGGATCTCACCCTGTTTGTGAACCTGCATACCCAACCAGGGGCCACAGAGCACCTGTTTCAGTAAAGTGGGCCCTGAAAGGGTGCAGCCTAGCAAGAGCTTGAAAATCCATTCAATTGCTGTTTTTGTACCTCTGACAGAGCGAGCTTGGCTCCACCCTTTGGCAGTGAGGAGAAAAGAGGCATGACACCCTCCCCAAGGGGACATGGGGCCTACTTCGAGAGGAAAGGCCCCTTGTGGAGCATGAGGCCAGGAAGGCACACAGTCGTGTCAAACACACTCCCACTGCTTGCTTCTTCAGGGGCACTCCCGCTATCAGCTAGGAATGTCTTTGCAATGATCACAAAGGGAAGGGGAGATACAGGGCCCTGCTTCTGGACCTCCGGTGCTCTGAGCAAATCTCGAGGTCTCCCGTTGTTGGTCAAGTCAAGTCAAGTCAAGTTCAAGTCAAGTTCAAGTCAAGGTCAATTCAAGTGAAGTTCAAGTCAATTCGGTCAAGTCGTCAAGGTAAGTCAAGTAGTCAAAAGTTCAAGTTCAAGTCAGTCAAGGTCAAGTCAAGTTCAAGTTCAGGTCCAAGTTCAATTGAGTTCAAAGGTCAAGTTCAAGTTGAAGTCAAGGTCAAGGTCAAGTTCAAGTTCAAGTTCAGTCAAGGTCAGGTCAAGTTCAGTAATCAAGGTCAAGGTCAGTTAAGTTCAAGTAAGGTCAAGTTCAAGAAGAAGTTCAAGGTCAAGTCGTTCAAGTTCAGCAAGGTCAAGGTCAAGTTCAAGTCAAGGTCAAGTCAAGTTCAAGTCAAGTCAAGGTCAAAGTCAAGTTCAAGGAATTCAGTTCAAGTTCAAGGTCAAGTTCAAGTTCAAGTCAAGGTCAAGTCAAAAGTTCAAGTCAAGTTCAAGGTTCAAGTCAAGTCAAGTTCAAGTTCAAGGTCAAGGTCAAGCAAGTCAAGTTCAGGTCAAGGTCAAGCCAATTCAAGTTCAAAGTCAAGGGTCAAGGTCAAGGTCAAGTTCAAGTTCCAAGAGCAGGAGCCAACAAGGCCAAGGCAAGGGCAAGGGCCAAGGCAAGCCAAGGCCCAGGCCAAGGCAAAGGCCAAGGCCACCAAAAGCGAAGCCCAAACCCCGTAACGCCTGACAAAAGGCAGAAGCCACTAGGCCCCTGTGCAGAGGAAGCCACTGAAGGCAGCAAGGCCACAGAGCTCCCCCGACTCCCATTCCCACAGGAAGATGTGAGGATAAAGGGCCTCATCCCAGCACAGCACCCGCTCCCACCACCACCCAACCCCGGCCCCGCCCCCCGCAGCACTCCCCCTGAAACAACACTGTCTTCCAGAAAAGAGAACGGAGAAGCCATGCGTGTGCCAAAGGAGCAAGATGAACGAACGATGCCAGGCCCTCCGAATTTGGGCACACCTGACGCCTCGGAACCCCGGGCCTGGCCGATGGGTCCCGCCGTTCTCGGGTGGAGGGGGTCAACACGTTGGCCGAGAGCCCTTGCCCAGGCCACCTGCAAATCCCCTGAGATGTGATCCGACCACAGGGACCGAGGGCAAACGTACTGCTTGAGGTGCTGGAGGAGCCGGACGAAGCCATGGTGGGAGAGGCACACGGGCACGCTGCAGACTGCTGGCCGAGTGGTGGGACCCAGCAGCTCAGGACTCTGGAAAGCGGGAGGCGGCTCCGCCCCATTGACGTCAATAAGGTTTGGGTGGGTAGATGGAGGGGCCGCCCCTGGCCTCTTTCCAAGCAGAGACCCTGGACGGAGTCCCGTGGAGTGAGTGGGCTTTTCCCGGCACGGCTGTGCCCCGGACCGCCAAGATCCCCGTTGGGGTGGGCGGGCAGTTCGGGGGCTTTGGTTTGTGGCCCTCCTCTCAGCGGGGGGTGGATCAATCCGGGGTGGATCAATCAGGGGCCCTCAGCAGTGCCAAGGGAGCTCACCGCCCAGGAAACGCCCCTAGGTCCCTTTGAATTGGCCACCAACGCCCCCTTTCCCAGCCTGCCTTGCTCTGGATTTCCCGCCTTTTCACATTCCACAGGTCCCTGGGCCTCGACTGTCCCCCTCTGGCTCCTCTGAGCATTCCGGGACACCAGACGCTCTCTCCAGCGCCTCCACCTAGATCCCTCGCTGTCCTCGCCTCTGTTTCCCCCCTGCCCCCTCCCAACTCCTCCG
>NW_017211946.1:0-17151 GCF_001704415.2 Capra hircus
GGAAAGAATTACCCGCGTTCCCGTCGCATCTCAAGAGGAGTCGCTCTCCACAGGAAAGGCGAGAGGAACTCCAGGGTCGTGCCACCATTCCCTGAGTCCCCCAGATGTCTCAGTCTATTCCAGGGAAACCTGTTCTCCCTGCACCTGCCTCGACTTTCAAGCCGAGGATCGACTCACACCACGGTGGCAAGTGGGATAGCCCTGTGGGAAAAGCCTCGTGGGAAAGCCACAGATCCCTTGATCCAGGCGAAGGGAAGCGTTACAAAGCTGCTACAGCTCGAGAATAAAGCGCACTTGTATGCCCCCACTCGAGACGAGGACTGACTCCACTGGGGAGAGTCCAGAAGTTCCCAAGATCCATTTCAGCACTGGAGAGGAATCCTCAGGTTCCGGAACCGACTCCACACAATGTCTTAGGCCCGGGCAACGACGGGAGAGGAATCCCGAGAGGCCACAGAAGACTGGCAAGGGGACTGGCCTTTCCTGAGGCCACCAGAGCGGGTCCCTGAGGTCCCCGTCGTAAGTCGAGAGCACCTGCCGCAATTCGAGAAAATCCAGGAGGTTCTCCTCTCCAGGCGAGATGAGGCCCATTTCCGCTGAGGCGTCTTGAGGCTAATCACACCTAACCTCTGGAACTTTCAAAGGGTCCTTCACACCCTTGCTGCAACTCAAGAAGTTCCCTGACATACCCATCTCCACTCGAGCGGAAGCACGAGAGTTCCCCACATCCAGAGGAGCCCCGTTTCCGCCGCATAGCTCGAGAGGAGGGATCCTTACCCTGCGTGGTCGGGGAAAGAATTCACGGCGTTCCCGTCGCATCTCAAGAGGAGGCGCTCTCTACAGGAAAGGCGAGAGGAACTCCAGGGTCGTGCCACCATTCCCTGAGTCCCCAGATGTCTCAGTCCATTCCAGGGAAACGTGTTTTCCCTGCACTGCCTCGACTTTCAAGCCGAGGATCGACTCACACCATGGTGGCACTTGGGACAGCCCTGTGGGAAAGCGTCGTGGGAAAGCCTCGTGGAAACCCTCGAGGGAAAGCCACAGATCCCTTGATCCATGAGAAGGGAAGCGTGACACTGCTGCTACAGCTCGGGAGGAAATCACACGTGCATGCCCACACTCGAGACGAGGACTGACTCCCCTGGGGACACTCCGGAAGTACCCCAAGATCCATGTCAGCACTGGAGAGGAATCCTCAGGTTCCGGCAGCAACTGCACACAAGGTCTTAGGCCCGGCATCGACGGAGAGGAATCCCGAGAGGCCCTCGTGCAACTCGCATGGGGACTGGCCTTTCCTGAGGCCATCCAGAGCGGGTCCCTGAGGTCCCCGTCGTAAGTCGAGAGCACCTGCCCCAACTCGAGAAAATCCAGGAGGTTCTCCCCTCCCAGGCGAGATGAGGCCCATTTTCCGCTGAGGCGTCTCGATTCTAATCATACCTAACCTCTGGAACTTCCAAAGGGTCCTTCACACCCTTGCTGCAACTCAAGAAGTTCCCCGACATACCCGTCTCCACTCGAGAGGAAGCACGAGAGTCCCGCCCACACTCCAGAGTAGCCCCGTTTCCGCCTCCTAGCTCGAGAGGAGGGATCCTTTCCCTGCGTGGTCGGGAAAGAATTCCCGGCGTTCCCAGCGCATCTCAAGAGGAGGCGCTCTCCCACAGGAAAGGCAAGAGGAACTCGAGGGTCGTGCCACCATTCCCAGAGTCCGCCAGAAAATTCCTTGTCGGGAATTTTATTGGCCTTCCTTGTAAACCTAGCTATTCAGCCTTTTTCCTCCAGTTAATCTTCTTACTACCCTATAATTTCTTAATCTCATCTTACATTAATAAATACACAAGACTTTCCACGTCAACGCCGTCCATCCATCGAATTCCCTGGATCCAGCGGGGCTGGACCCCGGCACACTGAGATATCTGGGGGACTCTTGGAATGATGGCACGACACTGGAGTTTCTCTCGCCTTTCCTGTGGAGAGCGCCTCCTCATGAGATGCGACCGGGAACACCGGGAATTCTTTCCGGAACATACAGGGAAAGGATACCTGACCGCGAGGTACGAGGCGGAAACGGAGCTCCTCTGGATGTGGGCGGGACTCTCGTGCTTCCTCTCGAGTGGAGTCAGGTATGTTGGGGAACTTCTAGAGTTGTAGCAAGGGTGTGAAGGACCCTTTGGAAGTTCCAGGGGTTAGGTGTGATTAGCCTCGAGACGCCTGAGCGGAAATGGGCCTCATCTCGCCTGGAGGGGAGAACCTCCTGGATTTTCTCGAGTTGCGGCAGGTGCTCTTGACTTACGACGGGGACGTCAGGGACCCGCTCTGGTGGCCTCAGGAAAGGCCAGTCCCCATGCGAGTTGCTCGGGGGCCTCTCGGGATTCCTCTCCCTTCGACGTCGGGGCCTAAGCCTTGTGTGGAATCGGTGCGGAACCTGAGGATTCCTCTCCAATGCTGACATGCATCTTGCGGTACTTCTGGAGTCTCCCCAGGGGAGTCAGTCCTCGTCTCGAGTGGGGGCATGCACGTTCCGCTTTCCTCCCGAGCTGTAGCAGAACTGTCACGCTTCCCTTCGCTTGGATCAAGGGATCTGTGGCTTTCCCTCGTGGCTTTCCCACGAGGCTTTCCCACAGGGCTGTCCCACGTGCCATCGTGGTGTGAGTCGCATCCTCGGCTAGAAATTCGAGGCAGTGCAGGGAAATCAGGTTTCCCTGGAATGGACTGAGACATCTGGGGGACTCTGGGAATGGTGGCACGACCCTGGAGTTCCTCTCGCCTTTCCTGTGGAGAGCGCCTCCTCTTGAGATGCGCCAGGAACGCCAGGAATTCTTTCCTGACTACGCAGGGAAAGGATCCCTCCTCTCGAGCTAGGAGGCGGAAACGGGGCTCCTCTGGATGTGGGCGGGTCTCTGGTGCTTCCTCTCGTGTGGAGACGGGTATGTCGGGGAACTTCTTGAGTTGCAGCAAGGGTGTGAAGGACCCTTTGGAAGTTCCAGAGGTTAGGTGTGATTAGACTCGAGACGCCTCAGCAGAAATGGGCCTCATCTCGCCTGCAGGGGAGAACCTCCTGGATTTTCTCGAGTTTCAGCAGGTGCTCTCCAGTTACGACCAGGACTTATGTAACCCGCTCTGGTCCGCTCAGGAAATGCCAGTCCACTTGCGAGTTGCTAAGGGGCCTCTCGGGATTCCTCTCCGGTCGATGACGGGGCCTAAGACCTTGTTTGGAGTCGGTGCCCTGAACCTGAGGTTTCCTCTCCAGTGCTGACATGGATCTTGGGGTACTACTGGAGTCTCCACAGGGGAGTCATCTTCGTCTCCAATGGGGGCATGCACGTGCGCTTTTCTCCCGAGCATTAGGAGCAGAGTCAATTTTCCCGTTGGGTTGATCAAGGGGTTTCTTGTTTTCCCTCGAGGCTTTCCCACGAGACTTTCCCACGAGGCTTTCCCACAGGGCTGTCCCACGTGCCACCATCGTGTGAGTCGGTCCTCCGCGTGAACGTCGAGGCAGTGCAGGGTAAACAAGTTCCTCTGGAAAGGACTGAGACATCTGGGGGACTCTTGGAATGGTGGAACGACCCTGGAGTTCCTCTCACCTTTCTTGTGGAGCGTGCCTCCTCTTGAGATGCGACAGGTACGACAGGAATTCTTTCCCGGCCAATCAGGGAAAGCATCCCTCACATTGAGCTAGGAGGGGGAATTGGGGCTCCTCTGGATGTGGGTGGTACCCTGGTGATTCCTATGTAGTGGCGACGGGTCTCTCCTGGATCTTCTTGAGTTGCAACAAGGGTGTGAAGGACCCTTTGGAAGTTCCAGAGGTTAGGTGTGATTAGCCTCGAGACGTCTCAGTGGAAATGGGCCTCATCTCGCCTGAAGGGGAGAATCTCCTTCATTTTCTCGAGTTGTGGCAGGTGCTCTCGACTTACGACGGGGACCTCAGGGACCCGTTCTGTTGGCCTTAGGAAGACCAGTCCCCATGCGAGTTGCTAGAGGGCCTCTCGGGATTCCTCACCGGTAGATGCCGGGGCCCAAGACCTTCGGTGGAGTGGGGGCCAGAACCTGAGTATTCCTCTCCAGTGCTGACATGTTTTTGGGATACTTCTGAAGTCTCCCAAGGGGAATCAGTCCTCGTCTCGAGTGGGGGCATGCGCATGCTCTTTCCTCCCGAGCTGTAGCAGCAGTGTCATGCTTCCCGTCGCGTGGATCAATGGATCTGTGGCTTTTCCTCTAGGCTTTTCCTAGAGGATTTCCCACGAGGCTTTCCCACAGGGCTTTCCCCCGTGCCACCGTGGTGTGAGGCGATCCTCGGCATGAAAGTTTAAGCACTCTGTAAAAACAAGATCCTCTGGAATGGACTGAGACATCTGGGGACACTTGGAATGGTGGCACGACCATGGAGTTCCTCTCTCCCTTCCTGTGGAGAGCGCCTCCACCTGAGATGCGACGGGAATGCCGGAAGTTCTTTCCCGACCAAGCAGGGAAAGGATCCCTCATCTCTAGCTAGGAGGATGAAACGGGGCTACTCTGGATGTGGGCAGGACCCTCGTGTTTCCTCTCGAGTGGAGATGGGAATTTCGGGGAACTTCTTGAGTTGCAGCAAGGGTGTGAAGGACCCTTTGGAAGTTCCAGAGATTAGATGTAATTAGCCTCGAGACACCTCATTGGAAATGGGCCTCATCTCGCCTGGAGGGGAGAACCTCCTGGATTTTCTCGAGTTGCGGCAGGTGCTCCCGACTTACGACGGGGACCTCAGGGACCCGCTCTGGTGGCTTCATCAAAGTCCAGTCCCCATGCCAGATGCTGGGGGGCTTCTCTTGATAACTCTCCTGTTGATGCCCGGGCCGAACAACTTGTGTGGATTCGGGGCCGGAACCTGAGGTTTCCTCAGCAGTGCTGACATGGATATTGGGGTTCTTCTGGAGTCTCACCTGGAGAGTCAATCCTCCTCTCAAGTGAGGGCACGCACGTGTGCTTTCCTCCCGAGCTGTAGCAGCAGGGTCACGCTTCCCGTCGTGTGGATCAAGGGATCTGTGGCTTTCCCTGGAGGCTTTCCCACGAGGCTTTCTCACAGGGCTTTCCCTCGTGCCACCGTGGTGTGAGTTGAATCCTCAGCGTGAAAGTCGAGGCAGTGCAGGGAAAACAGGTTCCTCTGAATTGGACTGATGCTGGGAGCCAGTATGAGGACTCCCGCCCGTGATAACGTCATGAGGAAGAAAGCTGACATAGGCATGGTGTGTTCAGACTTCAGGGACCCCTCTGGAAGTTCCTACGCACGTACCCCAACAAAAATCTGCCGGCTTTTTTGCTCTGCTTTTCCACTCTTCTGACATTTTCTGGAAAAAGTCAATTCAGGGCTTTAGTCTTCTGCATTTGAAAGAGTGTTTCAATCCAAAAACCCCTCTGAATGCTTTCTAGCCTGCCTGCAGGACTCGTACAGCTGGGCATGTGATTGTTTGAGGCCTCCTTTCCCCAGGAGGCACAGGAAGCTTAAAGCATCCTAGGAATGTAGGGGCATCCGAGGAGTCAAAATCTTTATAATAGGACTGATTAAAAGTTTCATTTTTTGGGTCAATGCTTGCTGCTAAATTTTCATATCCTTTATTTTTAGATAGAGTTGGTATATTAAAAAAACAAGTAGTAGACCTGGTATTAGCAACATTAGATCTTTGAGTTAAGTACCTTCTTTGTTATAACCCACTGCACCTTTGTTCTATAGAGATGTAACTTTAATGCTTTAAGGAAATGCAGATTAAAGAAAAACACTTCAGAGGAAACAAAATTAACATTCATTAAGGAAGAGAGCCAAAAAGTGTTTAACAAGCCTCTTGGCCAGAAGATAATGTAAATCACCAGAGACCTTTTGTATACAAAATGATGTACAGAAAGAGTCTGGGGTGCGAACGCTACATAATTTTGTGTTACCCATTGAACTCCATGTTTT
The DNA here is from genome assembly GCF_001704415.2 of Capra hircus. Taxonomy (NCBI): domain Eukaryota; kingdom Metazoa; phylum Chordata; class Mammalia; order Artiodactyla; family Bovidae; genus Capra; species Capra hircus. The sequence continues at coordinate 5,927 of NW_017211946.1, forward strand.
ATCAAAAGTATAAAAGGCTTTATGAACAATAAAGGATGGGGGCAGTTTCTCGGACCAGTTTCTCGAACTAGTCTCTCGGCCTGGTTTCTTGGGACTCAGGCTCCCCCCGTGTCTTTTTCTCTCTTTCTTCTTCTCTCCCTTTCCTTCTCTCTGCTTTTTACTTTAACTTAAGGCTGAATCTCCACCAGGGGCGCGGAGGCTCGCCAGGTCTACTTACTTGCCTGGCTGTTAAGACCTGCACGAAAGGGAGCTTAAGGCGAGGCACCCTTAGATATTCAAGCAGGGGCTGGTGGCCCAACGTAGATGGTGAAAATTCCTTGTCTGGAATTTTATTGGTCTTCCACGTAAACCAAGCTATTCAGCCCTTTTCCTCCAGTTAATCTTCTTACTACACTATAATTTCTTAATCTAATCTTACATTAATAAATAAAAAAGACTTTCCACGACAACGCCGTCCATCCGTCGAATTCCCTGGATCCAGCGGGGCTGGACCCCGGCAGACTGAGATATCTGGGGGACTCTTGGAATGGTGGCACAACCCTGGAGTTCCTCCGCCTTTCCTGTGGAGAGCGCCTCCTCATGAGATGCGACGGGAACACCGGGAATTCTTTCCCGAACATGCAGGGAAAGGATACCTGACCTCGAGGTATGAGGCGGAAACGGGGCTCCTCTGGATGTGGGCGGGATTCTCGTGCTTCCTCTCGAGTGGAGTCAGGTATGTCGGAGAACTTCTTGAGTTGCAGCAAGGGTGTGAAGGACCCTTTGGAAGTTCCAGATGTTAGGTATGGTTAGCCTCGAGACGCCTCAGAGGAAAAGGGCCTCATCTCGCCTGGAGGGGAGAACCTCCTGGATGTACTCAAGTTGTGGCAGGTGCTCTCGACTTACGACGGGGACTTCAGGGAGCCGCTCTGGTGGCCTCAGGAAAGGCCAGTCCCCATGCAGGTTGCTTGGGGTCCTCTCGGGATTTTTCTCCCGTTGATGCCGGGGCCTAAAAACTTGTGTGGAGACGGTGCTGGAACCTGAGGATTCCTCTCCAGTGCTGACATGGATCTTGGGGTACCTGCGGAGTGTCCCCACGGGAGTCAGTCCTCGTCTCAAGTAGGGGGCATGCACCTTCGCTTTCCTCCCAAACTGCAGCAGCAGTGTCACGCTTCCCCTCCCGTGGATCAAGGGATCAGTGGCTTTCCCTCGGGGCTTTCCCATGAGGCTTTCACACGAGGCTTTCCCACAGGGCTGTCCCACGTGCCACCGTGGAGTCAGCCGATCCTCGGCTTGAAAGTCGAGGCAGTGCATGGAAAACAGTTTTCCCTGCAATGGACTGAGGCATCTGGGGGACTCTGGGAATGGTGGCATGACCTTGGAGTTCCTCTCGCCTTTCCTGTGGAGAGCGCCTCCTCTTGAGATGCGACGGGAACGCCGGGAATTCTTTCCCGACCACGCAGGGAAAGGATCCGTCCAGTCGAGCTATGAGGCCGAAACGGGGCTCCTCTGGATGTTGGCGGGACTCTCGTGCTTCATCTCGAGTGGAGACGGGTATGTCGGGGAACTTCTTGAGTTGCAGCAAGGGTGTGAAGGACCCTTTGGAAGTTCCAGAGTTTAGGTGTGATTAGCCTGGAGACGCCTCACCGGAAATGGGCCTCATCTCGCCTGGAGGGGAGAACCTCCTGGATTTTCTCGAGTTCCGGCATATGCTCTCGACTTACGACGGGGACCTCAGGGACCCGCTATGGTGGCCTCAGGAAAGGCCAGTCCCCATGCGAGTTGCTCGGGGACCTCTCGGAATTCCTCTCCCGTCGATGCCAGGGCCTAAGATCTTGTGTGGAGTCGGTGCCGGAACCTGAGCATTCCTCTCCAGTGCTGTCATGGATCTTGGGGTACTTCTGGAGTCTCCCCAGGGGAGTCAGTCCTCGTCTCGAGTGGGGGCATGCACGTGCACTTTCCTCCCGAGCAGTAACAGCAGTGTCGCGCTTCCCTTCGCGTGCATCAAGGGATCTGTGTCTTTCCCTCGAGGCTTTCCCACGAGGCTTTCCCACGAGGCTTTCCCACAGGGCTGTCCCACGTGCTACCGTGGTGTGAGTCGATCCTCGGCTTGAAAGTCGAGGCAGTGCAGGGAAAACAGGTTTCCCTGGAATGGACTGAGATATCTGAGGGACTCTGGGAGTGGTGGCACGACCCTGGAGTTCCTCTCACCTTTCCTGTAGATAGCGCCTGCTCTTGAGATGCGACGGGGACGCCAGGATTTCTTTCCCGACCACGCAGGGAAAGGATCCCTCCTCTCGAGCTAGGAGGCGGAAACGGGGCTCCCGTGGATGTGGGCGGGACTCTCCAGCTTCCTCTGGAGTGGACACGGGTATGTCGGGGAACTTCTTGAGTTGCAGCATGGTTGTAAAGGACCCTTTGGAAGTTCCAGATATTAGGTGTGATTAGCCTCGAGACCCCGCAGTGGAAATGGGCCTCATCTCGCCTGGAGGGGAGAACCTCCTGGATTTTCTCGAGGTGCGGCAGGTGCACTCGACTTACGACGGGGACATCAGGGACCCGCTCTGGTGGCCTCAGGAAAGGCCAGTCCCCATGGGAGTTGCTCGGGGGCCTATCGGGATTCCTCTCCCGTCGATGCCGCGGCCTAAGACCTTGTGTGGAGTCGGTGCCGGAATCTGCGGATTCCTCTCCAGTGCTGACATGGATCTTGGGGTACTTCTGGCAGTCTCCCCAGGGGAGTCAATCCTCGTCTCGAGTGGGGGCTTGCCCGTGCGCTTTCCTCCCGAGCTATAGCAGCAGTGTCACGCTGCCCTTCGCGTGGATCAAGGGATCTGTGGCTTCCCTCGAGGCTTTCCGAAAAGGCTTTCCCACGAGGCTTTCCCACAGGGCTGTCCCACGTGCCACCGTGGTGTGAGTCGATCCTCGGCTTGAAAGTCAAGGCAGTGCAGGGAAAACAGGTTTCCCTGGAATGGACTGAGACATCTGGGGGACTCTGGGAATGGTGGCACGACCCTGGAGTTCCTCTCGCCTTTCCTGTGGAGAGCAACTCCTCTTGAGATGCGACGGGAACGCCGGGAATTCTTTCCCGAACACGCAGGGAAAGGATCCCTCCGCTCGAGCTAGGAGGAGGAAACGGGGCTCTTCTGGATGTTGGCGGAACTCTCGTGCTTCCTCTCGTGTGGAGACGGGTAGGTGGGGAACTTCTTGAGTTGCAGCAAGGGTGTTAAGGACCCTTTGGAAGTTCCAGATGTTAGATGTGATTAGCCTCGAGACGCCACAGCGGAAATGTGTCTCATCTCGCCTGGAGGGGAGAACCTCCAGGATTTTCTCCACTTGCGGCAAGTGCTCTCGACTTACGACGGGGATCTCAGGGACCCGCGCTGGTGGCCTCAGGAAAGGCCAGTCCCCATGCGAGTTGCTCGGGGGTCTCTCGCGATTCCGCTCCCGTCGAAGCCGGGGCCTAAGATCTAGTGTGGAGTTGGTGCTGGAACCTGAGGATTCCTCTCCAGTGCTGACATGGATCTTAGGGTACTTCTGGAGTCTCCCCAGGGGAGTCAGACCTCGTCTCGAGTGGGGGAATGCAGGTGCCCTTTCCTCCCGCTCTAGCAGCAGTGTCGGCTTCCCTTCGCTTGGATAAAGGGATCTGTGGCTTTCCCTCGAGGCTTTCCCACGAGGCTTTCCCACGAGGCTTTCCCACAGGGCTGTCCCACGTGCCACCGTGGTGTGAGTCGATCCTCGGCTTGAAAGTCGAGGCAACGCAGGGAATGCTGGTTTCCCTGGAATGGACTGAGACATCTGGGGGACTCTGGGAATGGTGGCCCGACCCTGGAGTTCCTCTCGCCTTTCCTGTGGAGAGCGCCTCCTCTTGAGAAGCGACGGAAACGCCGGGAATTCTTTCCCGACCATGCAGGGAAAGGATACTTCCTCTGCGAGCTTGGAGGCGGAAACGGGGCTCCTCTGGATGTGGGCGGGACTCTCGTGCTTCCTATCGAGTCGAGACAGGTATGTCGGGGAACTTCTTGAGTTGCAGCATGGTTGTAAAGGACCCTTTGGAAGTTCCAGATGTTAGATGTGATTAGCCTTGAGACACCGCAGTGGAAATGGGCCTCATATCGCCTGGAGGGGAGAACCTCTTGGATTTTCTCGAGTTGCGGCAGGTGCTCTCTACTTACGACGGGGACCTCAGGTACCCGCTCTGGTGGCCTCAGGAAAGGCCAGTCCCCATGCGAGTTGCTCGGGGCCTCTTCGGGATTCCTCTCCCAGTCGATGCCGCGGCCTAAGACCTTGTGTGGATTCGGTGCCGGAAGCTGAAGGATTCCTCTCCAGTGCTGACATGGATCTTGGGGTACTTCTGGAGTCTCCCCAGGGGAGTCAGTCCTCGTCTCGAGTGGGGGCATGCACGTGCGCTTTCCTCCCGAGCTGTAGCAGCAGTGTCACGCTGCCCTTCGCGTGGATCAAGGGATCTGTGGCTCTCCCTCGAGCCTTTCCCACGAGGCTTTCCCACAGGGCTGTCCCACGTGCCACCGTGGTGTGAGTCGATCCTTGGCTTGAAAGTCGAAAGCAGTGCAGGGAAAACAGGTTTCCCTGGAATGGACTGAGACATCTGGGGGACTCTGGGAATGGTGGCACGACCCTGGAGTTCCTTCTCGCCTTTCCTGTGGAGAGCGCCTCCTCTTGAGATGCGACGGAAACGCCGGGAATTCTTTCCCGACCACGCAGGGAAAGGATCCCTCCTCTCGAGCTAGGAGGCGGAAATGGGGCTCCTCTGGATGTGGGCGGGACTCTCGTGCTTCCTCTCGAGTGGAGACGGGTATGTCTGGGAACTTCTTGATTTGCAGCAAGGGTGTGAAGGACCCTTTGGAAGTTCCAGAGGTTAGGTGTGATTAGCCTCGAGACGCCTCAGCAGAAATGGGCCTCATCTCGCCCTGGAGGGGAGAACCTCCTGGAGTTTCTCGAGTTGAGGCAGGTGCTCACGACTTACGACGGGAACCTCAGGCACCCGCTCTGGTGGACTCAGGAAAGGCCAGTCCCCATGCGCGTTGCTCAGGAGCCTCTCGGGATTCCTCTCCCATCGATGCCGGGGCCTAAGACCTTGTGTGGATTCGGTGCCGGAACCTGAGGATTACTCTCCAGTGCTGACATGGATCTTGTGGTACTTCTGGATTCTCCCCAGGGGAGTCAGTCCTCGTCTCGTGTGGGTGCATGCACGTGCCATTTCCTCCCGAGGTGTAGCAACAGTGTCGCGCTTCCCTTCACGTGGATCAAGGGATCTGTGGCTTTCCCATCGAGGCTTTCCCACGAGGCTTTCCCACGAGGATTTCCCACAGGGCTGTCCCATGTGCCACCGTGGTGTGAGTCGATCCTCGGCTTGAAAGTCGAGGCAGTGCAGGGAAAACAGGATTCCTGGAATGGACTGAGACATCTGGGGGACTCTGTGAATGGTAGCACAACCCTGGAGTTCATCTCGCCTTTCCTGTGGCAGAGCACTTCCTCTTGAGATGCAACGGGAACGCCGGGAATTCTTGACCGACCAGGCAGGGAAAGGATTCCTCCTCTCGGAGCTATGAGGCTGGAAATGGGGCTCCTCTGGATGTGGGTGGGACTCTCGAGCTTCCTCTCAAATGGAGATGGGTGTGTCGGGGAACTTCTTGAGTTGCAGCAAGGGTGTGAAGGACCCTTTGGAAGTTCCAGAAGTTAGGTGTGATTAGCCTCGAGACGCCTGATCGGAAATGGGCCTCATCTCGCCTGGAGGGGAGAACCTACTGGATTTTCTCGAGTTGCGGCAGGTGCTCTCGACTTAACGACGGGGACCTCAGGGACCCGCTCTGGTGGACTCAGGAAAATCCAGTCCCCATGCCCGTTGCTCAGGGACTTCTCGGGAACGTCTCCCATCGATGCCGGGGTCCTAAGACCTTTTGTGGAGTCGGTGCCGGAACCTGAGGATTCCTCTCCAGTGCTGACATATATCTTGGGGTACTTCTGGAGTCTCCCGAGGGGAGTCAGTCCTCGTCAGGAGTGGGGGCATGCACGTGCCCTTTCCTCCCGAGCTGTAGCAGCAGTGTCACGCTGCCCTTCGCGTGGATCAAGGGATCTGTGGCTTTCCCTCGAGGCTTTCCCGAGCTTTCCCACAGGTCTGTCCCACGTGCCACCGTGGTGTGAGTCGATCCTCGGCTTGAAATTCGAGACAGTGCAGGGAAAACAGTTTTCCCTGGAATGGACTGAGACATCTGGGGTACTCTGGGAATGGTGGCACGACACTGGAGTTCCTCTCGCCTTTCCTGTGGAGAGCGCCTCCTCTTGAGATGCGACGGGAATGCCAGGAATACTTGACCGAACACGCAGGGAAAGGATCCCTCCTCTCGAGCTAGGAAGCGGAAACGGGGCTCCTCTGGATGGGGCGGGACTCTCGTGCATCCTCTCGAGTGGAGACGGGTATGTCGGGGAACTTCTTGAGTTGCAGCAAGGGTGTGAACGACCCTTTGAAAGTTCCAGAGTTTAGTTGTGATTAGCCTCGAGACGCCTCAGCGGAAATGGACTTCATCTCGCCTGGAGAGGAGAACCTCCTGGAGTTTCTCGAGTTGAGGCAGGTGCCCTCGACTTACGACGGGGACCTCAGGGACCCGCTCTGGTGGCCTCAGGAAAGGCCAGTCCCCATGCGAGTTGCTCGGGGGCCTCTCGGGATTCCTCTCCCGTCGATGCCGGGGCCTAAGACCTTGTGTGGATTCGGTGCCGGAACCTGAGGATTCCTCTCCAGTGCTGACATGGATCTTGGGGTACTTCTGGAGTCTCCCCAGGGGAGTCAGTCCTCGTCTCGAGTGGGGGCATGCACGTGCGCTTTCCTCCCGACTGTAGCAGCAGTGTCACGCTTCCCTTTCGCGTGGATCAAGGGATCTGTGGCTTTCCCGAGGCTTCCACGAGGCTTTCCCACAGGGCTGTCCCACGTGCCACCGTGGTGTGAGTCGATCCTCGGCTTGAAAGTCGAGGCAGTGCAGGGAAAACAGGTTTTCCCTGGAATGGACTGAGACATCTGGGGGACTCTGGGAATGGTGGCACGACCCTGGAGTTCCTCTCGCCTTTCCTGTGGAGAGCGCCTCCTCTTGAGATGCGACGGGAATGCCGGGAATTCTTGACCCGAACCACGCAGGGAAAGGATCCCTCCTCTCGAGCTAGGAGGCGGAACGGGGCTCCTCTGGATGTGGGCGGGACTCTCGTGGCTTCCTCTCGAGTGGAGACGGGTATGTCGGGGAACTTCTTGAGTTGCAGCAAGGGTGTGAAGGACCCTTTGGAAGTTCCAGAGGTTTAGGTTGTGATTAGCCTCGAGACGCCTCGGCGGAAATGGGCCTCATCTCGCCTGGAGGGGAGAACCTCCTGGATTTTCTCGAGTTGCGGCAGGTGCTCTCGACTTACGACGGGGATCTCAGGGACCCGCTACTGGTGGCCTCAGGAAAGGCCAGTCCCCATGCGAGTTGCTCGGGGGCCTCTCGGGATTCCTCTCCCGTCGATGCCGGGGCCTAAGACCTTGTGTGGAGTTCGGTGCCGGAACCTGAGGATTCCTCTCCAGTGCTGACATGGATCTTGGGGTACTTCTGGAGTCTCCCCAGGGGAGTCAGTCCTCGTCTCTAGTGGGGGCATGCACGTGCGCTTTCCTCCCGAGCTGTAGCAGCAGTGTCACGCTTCCCTTCGCGTGGATCAAGGGATCTGTGGCTTTCCCTCGAGGCTTTCCCACGAGGCTTTCCCACGAGGCTTTCCCACAGGGCTGTCCCACGTGCCACCGTGGTGTGAGTCGATCCTCGGCTTGAAAGTCGAGGCAGTGCAGGGAAAACAGGTTTCCCTGGAATGGACTGAGACATCTGGGGGACTCTTGGGAATGGTGGCACGACCCTGGAGTTCCTCTCGCCTTTCCTGATGGAGAGCGCCTCCTCTTGAGATGCGACGGGAATGCCGGGAATTCTTTCCCGAACCACTGCAGGGAAAGGATCCCTCCTCTCGAGCTAGTAGGCGGAAACGGAGCTCCTCTGGATGTGGGCGGGACTCTCGTGCTTCCTCTCGAGTGGAGACGGGTATGTCGGGGAACTTCTTGAGTTGCAGGCAAGGGTGTGAAGGACCCTTTGGAAGTTCCAGAGGTTAGGTGTGATTAGCCTCGAGACGCCTCAGCGGAAATGGGCCTCATCTCGCCTGGAGGGAGAACCTCCTGGATTTTCTCGAGTTGCGGCAGGTGCTCTCGACTTACGACGGGGACCTCAGGGACCCGCTCTGGTGGCCTCAGGAAAGGCCAGTCCCCATGCGAGTTGCTCGGGGGCCTCTCGGGATTCCTCTCCCGTCGATGCCGGGGCCTAAGACCTTGTGTGGAGTCGGTGCCGGAACCTGAGGATTCCTCTCCAGTGCTGACATGGATCTTGGGGTACTTCTGGAGTCTCCCCAGTGGAGTCAGTCCTCGTCTCGAGTGGGGGCATGCACGTGCGCTTTCCTCCCGAGCTGTAGCAGCAGTGTCACGTTTCCCTTCGCGTGGATCAAGGGATCTGTGGTCTTTCCCTCGAGGCTTTCCCCACGAGGCTTTCCAACGAGGCTTTCCCACAGGGCTGTCCCACGTGCCACCGTGGTGTGAGTCGATCCTCGGCTTGAAAGTCGAGGCAGTGCAGGGAAAACAGGTTTCCCTGGAATGGACTCGAGACATCTGGGGGACTCTGGGAATGGTGGCACGACCCTGGAGTTCCTCTCGCCTTTCCTGTGGAGAGCGCCTCCTCTTGAGATGCGACGGGAACGCCGGGAATTCTTTGACCGGACCAGGCAGGGAAAGGATCCCTCCTCTCGAGCTAGGAGGCGTAAACGGGGCTCCTCTGGAATGTGGGCGGGACTCTCGTGCTTCCTCTCGAGTGGAGACGGGTATGTCGGGGAACTTCTTGAGTTGCAGCAAGGGTGTGAAGACCCTTGTGGAAGTTCCAGAGGTTTAGGTGTGATTAGCCTCGAGACGCCTCGCATTGGAAATGGGCCTCATCTCGCCTAGAGGGGAGAACCTCCTGGATTTTCTCGAGTTGCGGCAGGTGCTCTCGACTTACGACGGGGACCTCAGGGACCCGCTCTGGTGGCCCTCAGGAAAGGCCAGTCCCATGCGAGTATGCTCGGGGCCTCTCGGGATTCCTCTCCGTCGATGCGGGGCCTAAGACCTTGTTGTGGAGTCGGTGCCGGAACCTGAGCGATTCCTCTCCAGTGCCGACATGGATCTTGGGGTACTTCTGGAGTCTCCCACAGGGGAGTCAGCCCTCGTCTCCAGTGGGGGCATGCACGTGCGCTTTCCTCCCGAGCTATAGCAGCAGTGTCAGCGCTTCCCTTCGCGGGGATCAAGGGATTCTGTGGCTTTTCGACTTTCCCGAGGCTTTTTCCACAGGGCTCGTCCCACGTGCCACCGTGGTGTGAGTCGATCCTTCGCTTGTAAGTCGGAGCAGTGCAGGGAAAACAGGTTTCCCTGGAATGGACTGAGACATCTGGGGGATTCGGGAATGGTGGCACGACCCTGGATTTCCTCTCGCCTTTCCTGTGGAGAGTGCCTCCTCTTGAGATGCGACAGGGAACGCGGGAATTCTTTCCGACCACGCAGGGAAAGGATCCCTCCTCTCGAGATAGGCAGGCAGGAACGGGGCTCCTCTGGATGTGGGCGGGACTCTCGTGCTTCCTCTCGGAGTGGAGACGGGTATGTCGGGGAACTTCTTGAGTTGCAGCAAGGGTGTGAAGGACCCTTTGGATAGTTCCAGAGGTTAAGATGTGATTAGCCTCGAGACGACTCAGCGGAAATGGGCCTCATCTCGCCTGGAGGGGAGAACCTCCTGGATTTTCTCTGAGTTGCGGCAAGGTGCTCTCGACTTACGACGGGGACCTCAGGGACCCGCTCTGGTGGCCTCAGGAAAGGCCAGTCCCCATGCCGAGTTGCTCGGGGCCTCTCGGGATTCCTCTCCCGTCGATGCCGGGGCCTAATATCCTTGTGTGGAGTTGGTGCCGGACCTGTGGATTCCTCTCCTGTGCTGACATGGATCTTGGGGTACGTTCTGGAGACTACCCAGGGGAGTCAGCTCCTCGTCTCGAGTGGGGGCATGCACGTGCGCCTTTCCTCCGAGCTCTAGCAGCAGTGTCACGCTTCCTTCAGGTGGATCAAGGGATCAGTGGCTTTCCCTCGAGCTTTCCCACGAGGCTTTCCACAAGGCTTTATCACAGGGCTGTCCACGTGCCACCGTGGTGTGAGTCGATCCTCGGCTTTGAAAGTCGAGGCAGTGCAGGGAACAACAGGATTTCCCCTGGAATGGACTGAGACATCTGGGGGACTCTGGGAATGGTGGCACGACCCTGGAGTTCCTCTCGCCTTTCCTGTGGAGAGCGCCTCCTCTTGAGATGCGAGGGAACGCCGGGAATTCTTTCCCGACCACGCAGGGACAGGATCCCCGCCTCTCGAGCTAGGAGTCGGAATCGGGCTCCTCTGGATGTGGGCAGAACTCTCGTGCATCCTCTCGAGTGGAGACGGGTATGCGGGGAACTTGTTGAGTTGCAGCAAGGGTGTGAAGGACCGCTTTGGAAGTTCCAGAGTTTAGGTGTGATTAGCCTCGAGCGCCGCAGGAATGGCCTCATCTCGCCTGCAGAGGGGAAACCTCCTGGATTTTCTCGGATTGCGCAGGTGCTCTCTTCCGACTTACGACGGGACCTCAGGGACCGCTCTGTGGCCTCGATGAAAGGCAGTCCCATTGCCGATGCTGCGGGACCTTCGGGTACCTTCTCCCCGTCGTGCAGGGGGCTAAGATCCTTTGTGTGGAGTGCTGCCAGGACGGTGAGCATTCCTCTCGAGCAGTGCAGTGTGCATGGATCCTTGGGGTAGCTTCGGAGTCCTCCCAAGGGGAGTGCCCTAGTCTCGTCTCAGTGGGCGGCCATGCACGTGCGTTTCCTCCCGAGCTATAGAGCGCAGTTCGCGTGCCTCATTTCGGTCGATCATCAAGGGACTTTCTGTCCCGAGGCTTTCCACCGAGCGCTTTCCACGAGGGCTTTCCCACCAGTGGCTTCCCACGTGCTACGTGTGTGAGTCGATCCTCTGAGCTTGTAAAGTACTAGCAGTGGCAGGGGGAAAACAGGTTTCGCCTGAATGGACGCTGAGTCATCTGAGGTACTCGGGGAATTGTGGACGACCCTGGATTTCCTCTCACTTTCCTGGTGGAGAGTGCGCACTGCTCTTGATGATGCGACAGGAAACGAGGGAATGAATTCTTTTC
>NW_017211947.1:0-17151 GCF_001704415.2 Capra hircus
CCTTGTAATCGTGCTTCCTTGTGTTGTCAGGACTCTTCGGCAGAGCATTCAGAATCTCGCGACTGATCTGCACCTAATTTTTTTTAAAAAATAATAAAGAAGGGGGAGATGCCGGAAGCCAGTGTGAGGAATCCCGCCCGTGACAAGGTCATGAGGAAGGAAACTGACATACGCAAGGCGTGCTCAGACTTCAGGGACCCCTCTGGAAATTCCTAAGCATGTACCCCAACAAAAATCTGGCCGGCTTTTGTGCTCTGCTTTTCCACTCTGTGACATTTTCTGGAAAAAGTCAATTCAGGGCTTTAGTCTTCTGAATTTGAAAGAGTGTTTCAATCCAAAAACCCTTCGATGGCTTTCTAGCCTGCCTGCAGGACTCTGCGAGTGTGATTGTTTGAGGCCTCCTGACCGCAGGAGGCACAGGAAGCTTAAAACATCCTAGGAATGTAGGGGCTTCCGAAGAGTCAAAATCTTTAGAATAGGACTGATTAAAAGTTTCATTTGTTGAGTCAATGCTTGCTGCCAAATTTTCATATCCTTTATTTTTAGATATAGTTGGCATATAGAAAAACAAGTAGTAGACCTGGTATTAGCAACATTAGATCTTCGAGTTAAGTACCTTCTTTGTTATATCCCACTGCACCTTTGTTCTATAGAGATGTAACTTTAATGCTTTAAGGAAATGCAGATTAAAGAAAAACACTTCAGGGGAAACAAAATTAACATTCATTAAGGAAGAGAGCTAAAAAGTGTTAACAAGCCTCTTGGCCAGAAGATAATGTAAATCACCTGAGACCTTTTGTATACAAAATGATGTATAGAAAGAGTCTGGGCTGCGAACGCCACATAATTCTGTGTTACCCATTGATCTCCATGTTTTACCAAAAGTATAAAAGGCCTTCTGAACAATAAAGGATCAGACCGGTTTCTCGAACTAGTCTCTCGGCCTGGTTTCTTGGGAATCTGGCTCACCCCATGTCTCTCTCTCTCTCTTCTTCTCTCCCCTTCCCTCTCTCTGCTCTTTACTTTAACTTCAGGCTGAATCTCCATCTGGGGCGCGGAGGCTCGCCAGGTCTACTTACTTGCCCCGGCTGTTAAGACCCGCAGGAAAGGGAGCTTAAGGCGAGGCACCCTTAGATATTCAAGCGGGCACCGGTGGCCCAAGGTAGATGGTGCAAATTCCTTGTCTGGAATTTTATTGGACTTCCCCTAAACCAAGCTATTCAGCCCTCTTCCTCCACTTAATCTTCTTATTACACTATAGTTTCTTAATCTAATCTTACATTAATAAACAAACAAGTCTTTCCACGCCAACGCCGTCCACCCTTCGAATTCCCTGGATCCACCGGGGCTGGACCCCGGGAGACGTGGATCTTGGGGTTCTTCTGGAGTCTCCCAAGGGGAGTCAGTCCTCGTCTCGAGTGGGGGCATGCACGTGCGCTTTCCTCCCGAGCTGTAGCAGCAGTGTCACGCTTCCTTTCGCGAGGATCAAGGGATCTGTGTCTTTCCCTCGAGGCTTTCCCACGAGGCTTTCCCACGAGGCTTTCCCACAGGGCTGTCCCACGTCCCACCGTGGTGTGAGTCGATCCTCGGCATGAAAGTCGAAGCAGTGCAGGGAAAACAGGTTACCCTGGAATGGACTGACACATCTGGGGGACTCTGGGAATGGTGGCCCGACCCTGGAGTTCCTCTCGCCTTTCCTGTGGAGAGCGCCTCCTCTTGAGATGCGACGGGAATGCCGGGAATTCTTTCCCCACCACGCAGGGAAAGGATCCCTCCTCTCGAGCTGGAGGCGGAAACGGGGTTCCTCTGGATGTGGGCGGTACTCTCGTGCTTCCACTCGAGTGGAGACGGGTATGTCGGGGAACTTCTTGAGTTGCAGCAAGGGTGTGAAGGACCCTTCGAAAGTTCCAGAGGTTAGGTGTGATTAGCCTCGAGACGCCTCAGCGGAAATGGGCCTCATCTCGCCTGGATGGGAGAACCTCCTGAATTTTCTCGGGTTGCGGAAGGTGCTCTCGACTTACGACGGGGACCTCGGGACCCGCTCTGGTGGCCTCAGGAAGGGCCAGTCCCCATGCTAGTTGCCGGGGGCCTCTCGGGATTCCTCGCCCGTCGATGCCGGGGCCTAAGAAATTGTGTGGAGTCGGTGCCGGAACCTGAGGATTCCTCTCCAGTGCTGACATGGATATTGGGGTTCTTCTGGAGTCTCCCCAGGGGAGTCAGTCCTCCTCTAGAGTGGGGGCATGCACGTGCGCTTTTCTCCGAGCTGTAGCAGCAGTATCACCCTTCCCTTTGCGTGGATCAAGGGATAACGGGCTTTCCCTCGAGGCTTTCCCACGAGGCTTTCCCACGAGGCTTTCCCAAAGGTCTGTCCCACGTGCCACCGGGGTGTGAGTCGATCCTCATCTTGAAAGTCGAGGCAGTGCAGGGAAAACAGGTTTCCCTGGAATGGACTGAGACATCTGGGGGACTCTGGAAATGGTGGCACGACCCTGGAGTTCCTCTCGCCTTTCCTTGTTGGGAGCGCCTCCTCTTGAGATGCGACGGGAACGCTGGGAATTCTTTCCTGACCACGCAGGGAAAGGATCCCTCCTCTCGAGCTAGGAGGCAGAAACGGGGCTCCTCTGGATGTGGGCGGGACTCTCGTGCTTCCTCTTGAGTGGAGACGGGTATGTCGGGGAACTTCTTGAGTTGCAGTAAGGGTGTGAAGGACCCTTTGGTAGTTCCAGATTTTAGATGTGATTAGCCTCGAGAGGCCTCAGTGGAAATGGGCCTCATCTCGCCTGGAGGGGAGAACCTCCTGGATTTTCTCGAGTTGCGGCAGGTGCTCTCGACTTACGACGGGGACCTCAGGGACCCGCTCTGGTGGCCTCAGGAAAGGCCCGTCCCCATGCGAGTTGCTCGCGGGCCTCTCGGGATTCCTCTCCCGGCGATGCCGGGGCCTAGGATCGTGTGTGGATTGGGTGCTGGAACCTGAGGATTCCTCTCCAATGCTGACATGGATCTTGGGGTACTTCTGGAGTCTCCCCAGGGGAGTCAGTCCTCATCTCGAGTGTGGGAATGCACGTGCGCTTTTCTCCGAGCTGTAGCAGCAGTATCACCCTTCCCTTCGCGTGGATCAAGGGATCTGTGGCTTTCCCTAAGGCTTTCCCACGAGGCTTTCCCACCAGGCTTTCCCACAGGTCTGTCCCACGTGCCACCGTGGTGTGAGTCGATCCTCAGCTTGAAAGTCGAGGCAGTGCAGGGAAAACAGGTTTCCCTGGAATGGACTGAGACATCTGGGGGACTCTGGGAATGGTGGCATGATCCTTGAGTTCCTCTCGCCTTTCCTTGTTGGGAGCGCCTCCTCTTGAGATGCGTCGGGAAGCGCGGGAATTCTTTCCCGACCACGCAGGGAAAGGATCCCTCCTCTCGAGCTAGGAGGCGGAAACGGGGCTCCTCTGGATGTGGGCGGGACTCTTGTGCTTCCTCTCGAGTGGAGATGGGTATGTCGGGGAACTTCATGAGTTGCAGCAAGGGTGTGAAGGACCCTTTGGAAGTTCCAGAGGTTAGGTGTGATTAGCCTCGAGACGCCTCAGCGGAAATGGTCCTCATCTCGCCTCGAGGGGTGAACCTCCTGGATTTTCTCGAGTTGCGGCAGGTGCTCTCGACTTACAACGGGGACCTCAGGAACCCGCTCTGGTGGCCTCAGGAAAGGCCAGTCCACATGCGAGTTGCTCCGGGGCCTCTCGGGATTCCTCTGCTGTCAATGCTAGGTCCTAAGACCTTGTGTGGAGTCAGTGCCGGAACCTGAGAATTCCTCTCCAGTGCTGACATGGATCTTGGGGTTCTTCTGGAGTCTCCCCAGGGAAGTCAGTCCTCGTCTGGAGTGGGGACATGCACTTGCGCTTTCCTCCCGAGCTGTAGCAGCAGTGTCGCGCTTCCCTTCGCGTGGATCAAGGGATCTGTGGCTTTCCCTCGAGGCTTTCCCAGGAGGCTTTCGCACGAGGCTTTACCACAGGGCTTTCTCACATGCCATTGTGGTTTGAGTCGATCCTTGGCTTGAAAGTCGAGACAGTGCAGGGAAAACAGGTTTCCCTGGAATGGACTGAGACATCTGGGGGACTCTGGGAATGGTGGCACGACCCTGGAGTGCCTCTCGCCTTTCCTGTAGAGAGCGCCTCCTCTTGAGGTGCGACGGGAATGCCGGGAATTCTTGACCGACCAGGCAGGGAAAGGATCCCTCCTCTCGAGCTAGGAGGCGGAAACGGGGCTCCTCTGGATGTGGGCGGGACTCTCATGCTTCCTCTCGAGTGGAGACGGGTATGTCGAGGAACTTCTTGAGTTGCCGCAAGGGTGTGTATTACACATTGGAAGTTCCTGAGGTTAGGTGTGATTAGCCTCGAAACACCTCTGCGGAAACGAGCCTCATCTCGCCTGGAGGGGAGAACCTCCTGGATTTTCTCCGAGTTGCGGTAGGTGCTCTCGACTTACGTCGGGGACCTCAGGGACCCGCTCTGGTGGCCTCAGGAAAGGCCAGTCCCCATACGAGTTGCTCGGGGGTCTCTCGGGATTCCGCTCCCGTCGAAGCCGGGGCCTAAGATCTAGTGTGGGGTTGGTGCTGGAACCTGAGGATTCCTCTCCAGTGCTGACATTGATCTTGGGGTACTTCTGGAGTCTCTCCAGGGGAGTCAGTCCTCGTCTCAAGTGGCGGCATGCACATGCCCTTTCCTCCCGCTCTAGCAGCAGTGTAGCCGCTTCCCTTCGCGTGGATCAAGGGATCTGTGGCTTTCCCTCGAGTCTTTCCCACGAGGCTTTCGCAAAAGGCTTTCCCACAGGGCTGTCCCACAGGCCACCGTGGTGTGAGTCGATCCTCGGCTTGAAAATCGAGGCAATGCAGGGAATGTTGGTTTCCCTGGAATGGACTGAGACATCTGGGGGACTCTGGGAGTGGTGGCCCGACCCTGGAGTTTCTCTCGCCTTTCCTGTGGAGAGCGCCTCCTCTTGAGAAGTGACGGAAACGCCGGGAATTCTTTCCCGACCATGCAGGGAAAGGATCCCTCATCTCGAGCTAGGAGGCGGAAACGGGGCTCCTCTGGATGTGGGCGGGACTCTCGTGCTTCCTATCGAGTCGAGAAAGGTATGTCGGGGAACTTCTTGAATTGCAGCATGGTTGTAAAGGACCCTTTGGAAGTTCCAGATGTTAGATGTGATTAGCCTGGAGACGCCACAGTGGAAATTGGCCTCGACTCGCCTGGAGGGGAGAACCACTTGGATTTTCTCGAGTTGCGGCAGGTGCTCTCGACTTACGTCGGGGACCTCAGGGACCCGCTCTGGTGGCCTCAGGAAAGGCCAGTCCCCATACGAGTTGCTCGGGGGCCTCTCGGGATTCCTCTCCCATCGATGCCGCAGCCTAAGACCTTTGTGTGGAGTCGGTGCCGGATCTGAGGATTCCTCTCCAGTGCTGACATGGATCTTGGGGTACTTCTGGAGTCTCCCCAGGGGAGTCAGTCCTCGTCTCGAGTGGGGGCATGCACGTGCGCTTTCCTCCCGAACTGTAGCAGCAGTGTCACGCTGCCCTTCGCGTGGATCAAGGGATCTGTGGCTTTCCCTCGAGGCTTTCCCACGAGTCTTTCCCACGAGGCTTTCCCACAGGGCTGTCCCACGTGCCACCGTGGTGTGAGTCGATCCTCGGCTTGAAAGTCGAGGCAGTGCAGGGAAAACAAGTTTCCCTGGAATGGACTGAGACATCTGGGGGACTCTGGGAATGGTGGAACGACCCTGGAGTTCCTCTCACCTTTCCTGTGGAGAGCGCCTCCTCTTGATTTGCGACGGAAACGCCGGGAATTCTTTCCCGACCACGCAGGGAAAGGATCCCTCCTCTCGAGCAAGGAGGCAGAAATGGGGCTCCTCTGGATGTGGGCGGGGCTCTCGTGCTTCCTCTCGAGTGGAGACGGGTATGTCGGGGAACTTCTTGAGTTGCAGCAAGGGTGTGAAGGACCCTTTGGAAGTTCCAGAGGTTAGGTGTAATAAGCCTCGAGACGCCTCAGCAGAAAGGGCCTCATGTCGCCTGGAGGGGAGAAGCTCCTTGATTTTCTCGAGTTGCGGCAGGTGCTCTCGACTTACGACGGGGACCTCAGGGACCCGCTCTGGTGGCCTCAGGAAAGGCCAGTGCCCATGCAAGTTGCACGTGGGCCTCTCGGGATTCCTCTCCCGTCGATGCGGGGTCCGAAGACCTTGTGTGGAGTCAGTGCCGGAACTTGAGGATTCCTCTCCAGTGCTGACATGGATCTTGGGGTACTTCTGGAGTCTCCCCAGGGGAGTCAGTCCTGGTCTCGAGTGGGGGCATTCACGTGCGCTTTCCTCCCGAGCTTTAGCAGCAGTGTCTCGCTTCCCTTCACGTGGATCAAGGGATAAGGGGCTTTCCCTCGAGGCTTTCCCACGAGGCTTTCCCACAGAGCTGTCCCACGTGCCACCGTGGTGTGAGTCGATCCTCGGCTTGAAAGTCGAGGCACTGCAGGGAAGACAGATTTCCCTGGAATGGACTGAGTCATCTGGGAGACTCTGGGAATGTGGCACGACCCTGGAGTTCCTCTCGCCTTTCCTGTGGAGAGTGCCTCCTCTTGAGATGCGAAGGGAACGCCAGGAATTCTTTCCCGACCACGCAGGGAAAGGATCCCTCCTCTCGAGCTAGGAGTCGGAAACGGGGCTCCTCTGGATGTGGGCGGGACTCTCATGCTTCCTCTCGAGTGGAGACGGGTATGTCGAGGAACTTCTTGAGTTGCCGCAAGGGTGTGTATTACACATTGGAAGTTCCTGAGGTTAGGTGTGATTAGCCTCGAAACACCTCTGCGGAAACGAGCCTCATCTCGCCTGGAGGGGAGAACCTCCTGGATTTTCTCGAGTTGCGGTAGGTGCTCTCGACTTACGTCGGGGACCTCAGGGACCCGCTCTGGTGGCCTCAGGAAAAGCCAGTCCCCATGCGAGTTGCACGGGGGCCTCTCGGGATTCCTCTCCCTTTGATGCCGGGGCCTAAGACCTTGTGTGGAGTCGGTGCCGGAACCTGAGGATTCCTCTCCAGTGCTGACATGGATCTTGGGGAACTTCTGGAGTCTCCCCAGGGGAGTCAGTCCTCGGCTCGAGTGGGGGAATGCACGTGCGCTTTCCTCCCGAGATTTAGCAGCTGTGTCACGATTCCCTTCGCAGGATCAAGGGATCTGTGGCTTTCCCTCCAGGCTTTCCCACGAGGCTTTCGCACGAGGCTTTCCCACAGGGCTGTCCCACGTGCCACCGATGTGTGAGTCTATCCTCGGCTTGAAAGTCGAGGCAGTGCAGGGAAAACAGGTTTCCCTGGAATGGACTGAGACATCTCGGAGCCTCTGGGAATGGTGGCACGACCCTGGAGTTCCTCTCGCCATTTCTATGGAGAGCGCCTCCTCTTGAGATATGACGGGAACGCCGGGAATCCTTTCCCGACCACGCAGGGAAAGGATGCCTCCTCTCGAACTATGAGGCGGAAACGTGGCTCCTCTGGATATTTGCATGACGCTCGTGATTCCTCTCGAGTGGAGACTCGTATGTCGGGGAACTTCTTGAGTTGCAGCAAGGGTGTGAAGGACCCTTTGGAAGTTCCAGAGGTTGGGTGTGATTAGCCTCGAGACGCCTCAGCGGAAATGGGCCTCATCTCGCCAGGAGGGAAGAACCTCCTGGATTTTCTCGAGTTGCGGCAGGTGCTCTCGTCTTACGACGGGGACCTCAGGGACCCGCTCTGGTGGCCTCAGGAAAGGCAAGTCCCCAAGCGAGATGCTCGGGGGCCCCTCGGAATTCCTCTCCTGTCGATGCTGGAGCCTACGACCTTGTGTGGAGTCGGTGCCGAAAACTGAGGATTCATCTCCAGTGCTGACATTGACCTTGGGGTACTTCTGGAGTCTCCCCAGGGGAGTCAGTGCTCGTCTCGAGTGGGGGCTTGCACGTGCGCTTTCCTCCCGAGCTGTAGCAGCAGTGTCCCGCGTCCCTTCAAGTGGATCAAGGGATCTGTGGCTAGCCCTCGAGGCTTTCCCACGAGGCTTTCCCACAGGGCTGTCCCACGTGCCACCGTGGTGTGAGTCGATCCTCGGCTTGAAAGTCGAGGCAGTGCAGGGAAAACAGTTTTCCCTGGAATGGACTGAGACATTTGGGGGACAGTGGGAATGGTGTCACGAACCTGGATTTCTTCTCGCCTTTGCAGAGGAGAGCGCCTCCTCTTGAGATGTGAAGGGAACGCCGGGAATTCTTTCCCGACCACACAGGGAAAGGATCCCACCTCTCGAGCTATGAGGCGGAAACGGGGCTCATCTGGATGTGGGCAGGACTCCTGTGCTTCCTCTCAAGTGGAGACGGGTATGTCGGGGAATTTCTTGAGTTGCAGCCAGGTTGTGAAGAACCCTTTGAACTTTCCAGAGATTAGGTGTGATTAGCTTCGAGACGCCTCAGCGGAAATGGGCCTCATCTCGCCTGGAGGGGAGAACCTCCTGGATTTTCTCCAGTTGAGGCAGGTGCTCACAACTTATGACCGGGACCTCAGGGACCTGCTCTGGTGGCCTCAGGAAAGACCAGTCCCCATGGGAATTGCTCGGGGGCCTCTCGGGATTCCTCTCCCGTCGATGCCGGGGCCTAAGACATTGTGTGAAGATGGTGCCGGAACCTCAGGATTCCTCTCCAGTGCTAACATGGATCTTGAGGGACTTCTGGAGTCTCCCCAGGGAAGTCAGTCCTCGTCTTCAGTGGTGGCATGCACGTGCGCTTTCCTCCCGAGCTGTAGCAGCAGTGTCACACTTCCCTTGGCGTGGATCAAGGGATCTGTGGCTTTCCTTCGAGGATTTCCCACGAGGCTTTCCCACGAGGCTTTCCCACAGGGCTGTCCCACGTGCCACCGTGGTGTGAGTCGATCCTCGGCTTGAAAGTCGAGGCACTGCAGGGAAAACAGGTTTCCCTGGAATGGACTGAGATATCTGGGGGACTCTGGGAATGGTGGCACCACCCTGGAGTTCCTCTCGCCTTTCCTGTGGAGAGCGCCTCCTCTGGAGATGCGACGGGAACCCCAGGAATTCTTTCCCGACACACAGTGAAAGGATCCCTCGTCTCGAGCTATGAGGGAGAAAAGGGGCTCCTCTGGATGTGGGCGGGACTCTCGTCCTTCCTCTCGAGTGGAGACGGGTATGTCGGGGAACTTCTTGAGTTGCAGCAAGGGTGTGAAGGACCCTTTGGAAGTTCCAGAGGTTACGTGTGATTAGCTTCAAGACGCCTCAGCGGAAATGGGCCTCATCTCGCCTGGAGGGGAGAACCTCCTGGATTTTCTCGCGTTGTGGCAGGTGCTCTCGACATATGACGGGGACCTCAGGGACCCGCACTGGTGGCCTCAGGGAAGGCCAGTCCCCATGCGAGTTGCTCGGGGCCCTCTCGGGATACCTGCACCATGGATGCCGGGGTCTAATACCTTGTGTGGAGTCGGTGCCGGAACCTGAGGATTCCTCTCCAGTGTGACATGGATCTTGGGGTACTTCTGGAGTCTCCCCAGGGGAGTCAGACATCGACTCGAGTGAGGGCAGGCACGTGCGCTTTCCTCCCGAGCTCTAGCAGCAGTGATACGCTTCCCTTCGCGTGGATCAAGGGATCAGTGGCTTTCCCTCGAGGCTTTCCCACGAGCCTTTCCCAGGAGGCTTTCCCACGAGCCTTTCCCACAGGGCTGTCCCACGTGCCACCGTGGTGTGAGTCGATCCTCGGCTTGAAAGTCGAGGCATTGCAGGGAAAAGAGGTTTCCCTGGAATGGACAGAGACATCTGGGTGACTCTGGGAATGGTGGCACGAACCTGGATTTCCTCTCGCCTTTCCTGTGGTGAGCGCAGCCTCTTGAGATGCGATGGGAACGCCGGGAATTCTTTCCCGACCACGCAGGAAAGGATCCCTCCTCTCGAACTAGGAGGCGGAATCGGGGCTCCTCTGTATGTGGGCGGGACTCTCTGTGCTTCCTCTCCACTGGAGACAGGTATGTCGTCGAGTTTCTTGAGTTGCAGCAAGGGTGTGAAGGACCCTTTGGAAGTTCCACAGGTTAGGTGTGATTAGCCTGGATATGGCTCAGCAGAAATGGGCCTCATCTCGCCTGGAGGGAAGAACCACCTGGATTTTCTCCAGTTGAGGCAGGTGCTCACAACTTACGACCGGGACCTCAGGGACCTGCTCTGGTGGCGTCAGGAAAGACCAGTCCCCATGCGAATTGCTCGGGGGCCTCTCGGGATTCCTCTCCCGTCGATGCCGAGGCCTAAGACCTTGTGTGGAGATGGTGCCAGAACCTGAGGATTCCTCTCCAGTGCTGACATGGATCTTGGGGTACTTCTGGAGTCTCCCCAGGGGAGTGAGTCCTTGTCTCGAGTGGGGGCATGCACGTGCGCTTTCCTCCCGAGATGTTGCAGCAGTGTCACGCTTCCCTTCGCGTGGATCAAGGGATCTGTGGCTTTCCCTCGAGGCTTTCCCAAGAGGATTTCCCACGAGGCTTTCCGACAGGGCTATCCCACATGCCACCGTGGTGTGAGTCGATCCTCGCCGTGAAATTCGAGGCAGTGCAGGAAAAACAGTTTCCTCTGGAATGGACTGAGACATCTGGGCGACTCTGTGAATGGTGGCACAACCCTGGAGTTCCTCTCGCCTTTCCTGTGGAGAGCGCTTCCCCTTGAAATGCGAGCGGAATGGCGGGTATCATTTCCTGACCAAGCAGGGAAAGGATCCCTCATGTTGAGCTTCCATACCAAAACGGGGTCTCCTCTGGATGTGGGCGGGACCCTCGTGCTTCCTCTCGAGTGGAGACGGGTATGTCCGGGAATTTCTTGAGTTGCAGCAAGGACCCTTTTGAATTTCCAGAGTTTAGGTGTGATGAGCCTCCAGACGCCTCCGAGGAAATGGGCCTCACCTCGCCTGGAGGGGAGAACCTCCTGGATTTTCTCCAGTTGAGGCAGGTGCTCACAACTTACGACCGGGACCTCAGGGACCTGCTCTGGTGACCTCAGGAAAGACCAGTCCCCATGCGAATTGCTCGGGGGCCTCTCAGGTTCCCTCTCCCGTCGATGCCAGGGCCTAAGACATTGTGTGGAGATGGTGCCGGAACCTCAGGATTACTCTCCAGTGCTGACAAGGATCTTGAGGGACTTCTGGAGTCTCCCCAGGGAAGTCAGTCCTCGTCTCCAGTGGTGGCATGCCGTGCGCTTTCCTCCCGAGCTGTAGCAGCAGTGTCACGCTTCCCTTGGCGTGGATCAAGGGATCTGTGGCTTTCCCTCGAGGATTTCCCAAGAGGTTTTCCCACGAGGCTTTCCCACAGGGCTGTCCCACATGCCACCGTGGTGTGAGTCGATCCTCGGCTTGAAAGTCGAGGCAGTGCAGGGAAAACAGGTTTCCCTGGAATGGACTGAGATATCTGGGGGACTCTGGGAATGGTGGCACGACCCTGGAGTTCCTCTCGCCTTTCCTGTGGAGAGCGCCTCCTCTGGAGATGCGACGGGAACCCCAGGAATTCTTTCCCGACACACAGTGAAAGGATACCTCGTCTCGAGCTATGAGGGAGAAAATGGGCTCCTCTGGATGTGGGCAGGACTCTCGTGCTTCCTCTCGAGTGGAGACGGGTATGTCGGGGAACTTCTTGAGTTGCAGCAAGGGTGTGAAGGACCCTTTGGAAGTTCCAGAGGTTAGGTGTGATTAGCTTCGAGACGCCTCAGCGGAAATGGGCCTCATCTCACCTGGAGGGGAGAATATCCTGGATTTTATCGAGTTTCGGCAGGTGCTCTCGACTTACGACGGGGACCTCAGTGATCCGCTCTGGTGGCCTCAGGAAAGGCCAGTCCCCATGCAAGTTGCTCGGGGGCCTCTCGGGATTCCTCTCCCGTCGAAGCCGGGGCCTAAGTCGTTGTGTGGAGTCGGTGCCGGAACCTGAGGATTCCTCTCCAGTGGTGACATGGATCTTGGGGTACTTCTGGAGTCTCCCCAGGGGAGTCAGTCCTCGTCTCGAGAGGGGGCATTCACGTGCGCTTTCCTCCCGAGCTCTAGCAGCAGTGATACGCTTCCCTTCGCGTGGATCAAGGGATCAGTGCCTTTCCCTAGAGGCTTTCCCACGAGCCTTTCCCACGAGGCTTTCCCACGGGCCTTTCCCACAGTGCTGTCCCACGTGCCACCGTGGTGTGAGTCGATCCTCGGCTTGAAACTCGAGGCATTGCAGGGAAAACAGGTTTCCCTGGAATGGACAGAGACATCTGGCTGACTCTGGGAATGGTGGCACGAACCTGGATTCCCTCTCGCCTTTCCTGTGGAGAGCGCCTCCTCTTGAGATGCGACGGGAACGCCGGGAATTCTTTCCCGACCACGCAGGAAAGGATCCCTCCTCTCGATCTAGGAGGCGGAAACGGGGCTCCTCTAGATGTGAGCGGGACTCTCGTGCTTCCTCTCCACTGGAGACGAGTATGTCAGGGAGCTTCTTGAGTTGCAGCAAGGATGTGAAGGACCCTTTGGAAGTTCCACGGGTTAGGTGTGATTAGCCTGGATATGGCTCAGCGGAAATGGGCCTCATCTCGCCTGGAGGGAAGAACCACCTGGATTTTCTCCAGTTGAGGCAGGTGCTCACAACTTACGACCGGGACCTCAGGGACCTGCTCTGGTGGCCTCAGGAAAGACCAGTCCCCATGCGAATTGCTCGGGGGCCTCTCGGGATTCCTCTCCCGTCGATGCCGGGGCCTAAGACCTTGTGTGGAGATGGTGCCAGAACCTGAGGATTCCTCTCCAGTGCTTACATGGATCTTGGGATACATCTGGAATCTCCCCAGGGGTGTCAGTCCTTGTCTCGAGTGGGGGCATGCACGTGCGCTTTCCTCCCGAGATGTAGCAGCAGTGTCATGCTTCCCTTCGCGTGGATCAATGGATCTGTGGCTTTCCCTCGAAGGCTTTCCCAAGAGGATTTCCCACGAGGCTTTCCCACAGGGCTATCCCACGTGCCACCGTGGTTTGAGTCGATCCTCGCCGTGAAATTCGAGGCAGTGCAGGGAAAACAGTTTCCTCTGGAATGGACTGAGACATCTGGGTGACTCTGTGAATGGTGGCTCGATCCTGGAGTTCGTCTCGCCTTTCCTGTGGAGAGTGCTTCCCCTTGAAATGCGAGCGGAATGGCGTGTATTATTTCCTGACCAAGCAGGGAAAGGATCCCTCATCTCGAGCTTCGATACCTAAACGGCGTCTCCTCTGGATGTGGGCGGGACCCTCGTGCTTCCTCTCGAGTAGAGACGGGTATGTCGAGGAACTTCTTGAGTTGCAGCAAGGACCCTTTTGAATTTCCAGAATTTAGGTGTGATGAGCCTCCAGACGCCTCAGAGGAAATGGGCCTTATCTCGCCTGGAGGGGAGAACCTCCTGGATTTTCTAGAGTTGGGCAGGGTCTCTCGAGTTACGACAGGGACCTCAGGGACCCGCTCTGGTGGCCTCAGGCAAGGCCAGTGCCCATGGGAGTTGCAAGGGCGCCTTTCAGGATTCCTCTCCGGTCGATGTCGGGGCCTAAGACCTTTTGTGGAGTCGGGGCTGGAACCTGAGGATTCCTCTTCAGTGCTGACATGGATCTTGGCTTACTTCTGGAGTTTCCCCTGGGGAGTCTGTGCTCATCTCATGTGGGGGCATGCACGTGAGCTCTCCTCAGGAACTGTAGCAGCAGTGTCACACTTCCCGTCGCGTGGATCAAGGGATCTGTGGCTTTCCCTCGAGGCTTTCCCACGAGGCTTTCTCACAGGGCTGACCCACGTTCCATGGTGTAGTGAGTGGATCCTCGGCGTGAAAGTAGAGGCAGTGCAGGGAAAGCAAGTTCCTCTGGAATGGACTGACATCTGGGGGTCCCTTGGAATGGTGGCCCGACACTGGGGTTTCTCTCGCTTTTCCTGTTGAGAGTGCCTCCTCTTGAGTTGCGACGGGAAAGCCGGGAATTCTTTCCAGACGAAGCTGGAAAAGAATCCGTCATCTAGAGCTACGAGGTGGAAGCCAGGCTCCTCTGGATGTGGGCGGGATTCTTGTGCTTCCTCTCGAGTGGAGACGGGTATGTCGGGGAACTTCTTGAGTTGCAGCAAGTGTGGGAAGGACCCTTTGGAAGTTCCAGAGGTTAGGTGTGTTTAGCCTCAAGACGCCTCAGCGGAAATGGGCCTCATCTCGCCTGAAGGGGAGAACCTCCTGGATTTTCTCGAGTTGTGGCAGGTGCTATCGAGTTACAACAGGGACCTCAGGGACCCGCTCTGGTTGCCTCAAGAAAGGCCAGTCGCCATGCGAGTTGCTAGGGGTCCTCTCAGGATTCCTCTCCCGTCGATGCCAGGGCCTAAGACCTTTTGTGGAGTTGTGTTCAGAACCTGAGGATTCCTCTCCAGGGCTGACATGCATCTAGGGGTACTTCTGGAGTCTGCCCTGGGGAGTCAGTCCTCGGCTCGAGTGGGGTCATGCACGTGCGCTTTCCTTCCGAGAGGTAGCAGCAGTGTAACGCTTCCATTCGCATGGATCAAAGGATCTGTGGCTTTCCCTCGAGGCTTTCCCACGAGGCTTTCCAACAGGGGTGTCCCACGTGCCACCGTAGTGTGAGTCAATCCTCCGCGTGAATGTCGAGGCAGTGCAGGGAAAACAGGTTTCCCTGTAATGGACTGAGACATCTGGGGGACTCTTGTAATGTTGGCACGACCCTGGAGTTCCTCTCGCCTTTCCTGTTGAGAGCGCCTCCTCTTGAGATGCGGCGGGAACGGCGGGAATCCTTTCCCGATGAAGCAGGGAAAGGATCCCTCATTTCGACCTACGAGGCGGAAATGGGGCTCCTCTGGATGTGGGCGGGACCCCCGTGCTTCCTCTCGAGTGAAGACGGGTTTGTCGGGGAACTTCTTGAGTTGCAGCAAGGGTGTGAAGGACCCTTTGGAAGTTCCACAGGTTAGTTGTGATTAGCCTCGAGACACCTCAGCGGAAATGGGCCTCATCTCGCCTGGAGGGGAGAACCTCCTGGATTTTACCGAGTTGTGGTAGGTGCTCTCGACTTAGGACGGGGACCTCAGGGACTCGCTCTGGTGGCCTCAGGAAAGGCCAGTCCCCATGCGAGTTACCATGGGGCCTATAGGGATTCCTCTCCCATCGATGCCGGTGCCTAAGACCTTGTGTGGAGTCGGGGCCAGACCCTGAGGATGCCTCTCCAGTGCTGACATGAATCTTTCCATACTTCTGGAGTCTCACCAGGGGAGTCAGTCCTCATCTCGTGTGGGGGCATGCACCTGCGATTTCCTCACAAGCTGTAGCAGCAGTGTCACGCGTGCCGACATGTGGTTCAAGGGATCAGTCGCTTTGCATCGAGGCTTTCCCACGAGGCTTTCGAACAGGGCTGTCCCACATGTCACGGTGGTGTGAGTCTATCCTCGGCGTGAACGTCGAGGCAGTGAAGGGAAAGCAGGTTCTTCTGGAATGGACGGAGACATCTGGGGGACTCTTGGAATGCTGGCAAGGCCCTGGAGTTCCTCTCGCCTTTCCTGTGGAGAGTGCCTCCTCTTGAGATGCGACGGGAAGCCCGGGAATTCTTTCCCGACGATGAAGGGAAAGGATCCCTCTTCTCGAGCTACGAGGCGGAAACGGGGCTCCGCTGGATGTGGGTGGGACCCTCGTCCTTCCTCTCGAGTGGAGATGGGTATGTCGGAGAACTTCTTGACTTGCAGCAAGGGGTGTGAAGGACCCTTTCGAAGTTCCAGAGGTTAGTTGTGGTTAGCCTCGAGACGCCTCAGCGGAAATGGGCCTCATCTCGCCTGGAGGGGAGAACCTCCTGGATTTTCTCGAGTTGCAGCTTCCTCTCGAAGTAGGCCCCATGTCCCCTTGGGGAGGGTGTCATGCCTCTTTTCTCCTCACTGCCAAAGGGTGGAGCCAAGCTCGCTCTGTCAGAGGTACAAAAACAGCAATTGAATGGATTTTCAAGCTCTTGCTAGGCTGCACCCTTTCAGGGCCCACTTTACTGAAATAGGTGCTCTGTGGCCCCTGGTTGGGTATGCAGGTTCACAAACAGGGTGAGATCCTGTCCAAGCCAAGAATTTTCCTGAAAGACCTAGGCTCACTAGAGCTCTCCTCCGGAGCAAAGGGGATAGAGGAGATGTATGGAGGAGTCTTTGCCTTTCCCTGTGAGTGTGGGGCTACTCCCTACGGCCCCAGACTCAGGGATAACTGCCTCTAAGAAAGGAATGGCAAGAAGCGCTATTCCTTGGAGGTTGGGACAGGGAGTTCGCAGCATGTGGGGAAAGAAAGACTTCTTCGGGGAAGAAGAGGCAACCACCGGGGGTGTGTTTGCAAGCCTCTATTTGGAAGGAACAGGTTTGCTTATACAACTCAAGACCTCCAGATCTGCTCAGAGGACTGAAGTTCCCAGAGACAAGGGCCATGTATCTTCCCTTCCCTTTGAGATCCTTGCAAAGACATTCCTAGCAGATCGTGGGAGTGCCCATGAAGAAGCAAGCAGCGGGAGTGTGCTTGACATCACTGGCTGCCTACCTGGGCTCAGCTCCTCAAGGGGCCTTTCTCTCCTGGTAGGCCCTATGCCCCCTTTGGGAGAGGTGGTGCCCTCTTCCCTCCACACTGCCAAAGGGTGGAGGTGGAGCAAACTCGTTCTCTCTGAGGTAAAAAAAAAAAGACAAATTGGATGGATTTTTAAGCTCTTGCTATGCTGCACCCCTCCAGGACCCACTCGAGCAAAACAGGTGCCCTGTGGCCCCTAGGTCGGGTATGCAGGTTCACACACCGGTTGTGATCCCGTCAAAGCCAAGAATTTTCCTGACAGACCTAGGCTCACTAGAGCTCTCCTCCAGAGGAAAGGGGACAAAAAGAACGTGTGTGTGGAGGTGGCTCTGCCTTTCCAGGTCCCAATCTCAGGGATAACTGCCCCTAAGAAAGGAACTGCTGCTGCTGCTGCTGTTAAGTTGCTTCAGTCGTGTTCAACTCTGTGCGACGCCATAGACGGTAGCCCACTAGGCTCCCCCGTCCCTGGGATTCTCCAGGCAAGAACAGTAAGTGGGTTGCCATTGCCTTCTCCAATGCATGAAAGTGAAAATGAAAGTGCAGTCGCTCAGTCGTGTCGACCCCAGCGACCCCACGGACTGCAGCCTACCAGGCTTCTCCGTCCATA
>NW_017211948.1:0-17147 GCF_001704415.2 Capra hircus
ATTCTAAAGATTTTGACTCCTCGGAAGCCCTACATTCCTACCTAGGATGTGTTTAAGCTTCCTGTGCCTCTGCGGTCAGGAGGCCTCAAAACAAACACACTTGCAGAGTCCTGCAGGCAGGCTAGAAAGCCATCGGAGGGGTTTTTTGGATTGAAACACTCTTTCAAATGCAGAAGACTAAAGCCCTGAATTGACTTTTTCCAGAAAATGTCAGAAGAGTGGAAAAGCAGAGCACAAAAGCCGGCAGATTTTTGTTGGGGTACATGCTTAGGAATTTCCAGAGGGGCCCCTGAAGTCTGAGCACGCCTTGCGTATGTCAGCTTCCTTCCTCATGACCTTGTCACGGGCGGGATTCCTCACAAAGGCTTCCGGCAGGCGCTCTCCACAGGAAAGGCGAGAGGAACTCCAGGGTCGTGCCACCATTCCCAGAGTCCCCAGATGTCTCAGTCCATTCCAGGGAAACCTGTTTTCCCTGCACTGCCTCGACTTTCAACCCAAGGATCGACTCACACCACGGTGGCACGTGGGACAGCCCTGTGGGAAAGCCTCGTGGGAAAGCCTCCTGGGAAAGCATCGAGGGAAAGCTACAGATCCGTTGATCCACGCAAAGGGAAGCGCGACACTGCTGCTACAGCTCGGGAGGAAAGCGCACGTGCATGCCCCGACTCGAGACGCGGACTGACTTCCCTGGGGAGACTCCAGAAGTACCCCAAGATCCATGTCAGGGCTGGAGAGGAATCCTCAGGTTCCGGCATCAACTACACACAAGGTCTTAGGCCCCCGGCATCGACGGGAGAGGAATCCCGAGAGGCCCCCGAGCAATTCGCATGGGGACTGGCATTTCCTGAGGCCACCAGGGCGGTCCCTGAGGTCCCCGTCTTAAGTCCACAGTACCTGCCGCAACTCGAGAAAATCCAGGAGGTTCTCCCCTTCAGGCGAGATGAGGCCCATTTCCGCTGAGGCGTCTCGATGCTAATCACACCTAACCTCTGGAACTTCCAAAGGGTCCTTAACACCCTTGCTGCAACACAAAGAAGTTCCTCGACATACCCGTTTCCAATCGAGAGGAAGCACGAGAGTCCCACCCACATCCAGAGGAGCCCCGTTTCCGCTTCATAGTTCCAGAGGAGGGATTCATTTCCCTGTGTGGTCGAGAAAGAATTCCCGGCGATTCCCGTCGCATCTCAAGTGGAGGCGCTCACCACAGGAAAGGCGAGAGGAACTCCTGGGTCGTGCCACTATTCCCAGAGTCCCCCAGATGCTCAGTCCATAACAGGGAAACCAGTTTTCCCAGCCTTGCCTCGACTTTCAAGCCGAGGATCGACTCACACCACGGTGGTACGTGGGACAGCCCAGTGGGAAAACGTCGAGGGAAAGCCTCGTGGGAAAGCCTCGTGGGAAAGCCTCCAAGGAAAGCCACAGATTCCTGGATCCACGCGAAGGGAAGAGTGACACTGCTGCTACAGCTCTGGAGGAAATTGCACATGCATGCCCCCAATAGATATGAGGACTGACTCACCTGGGAGACTCCAGAAGTACCCCAAGATCCATGTAAGCACTGGAGAGGAATCCTCAGGTTCCGGCACCGACTCCACACAAGGTCTTAGGCGACTGCATCTACGGGAGAGGAATCCCGAGAGGCCCCGAGCAACTCGCATGGGGTCTGGCCTTTCCTGAGGCCACCAGAGAGGGTCCCTGATGTCCCCGTCATAACTCGAGAGCACCTGCCACAACTCGAGAAAATCCAGGAGGTTCTCCCCTCCAGGCGAGATGAGGCCCATTTCCGCTGAGGGGTCTCGAGGCTAATCACACCTAACCTCTGGAACTTCCAAAGGGTCCTTCACATCCTTGCTGCAACTCAACAAGTTCCCCGACATATCCGTCTCCACTCGAGAGGAAGCTACGAGAGTCCCGCCCACATCCAGAGGAGTCCCGTTTCCGCCTCCTAGCTCGAGAGGAGGGATCCTTTCCCTGCGTGGTCGGGAAAGAATTCCCGGGGTTCCCGTCGCATCTCAAGAGGAGGCGCTCTCCACAGGAAAGGCGAGAGGAACTCCTGGGTTGTGCCACCATTCCCAGAGTACCCCAGATGTCTCAGTCCATTCCAGGGAAACCTGTTTTCCCTGCACTGCCTCGACTTTCAAGCCGAGAATCGACTCACACCACGGTGGCACGTGGGACAGCCCTGTGGGAAAGCCTCGTGGGAAAGCCTCGTGGGAAAGCCTCGAGGGAAAGCCACAGATCCCTTGAATCCACGCGAAGGGAAGCGTGACACTGCTGCTTCAGCTCGGGAGGCAAATCTCACGTGGATGCCGCCAACTCGAGACGAGGACTGAGTCCCCTGGGAAGGCTCCAGAAGTTCCCCAAGATCCATGTCAGCACTGGAGAGTAATCCTCAGGTTCCGGACACCGATTCCACACATGGTCTTAAGGCCCCGGCATCGACGGGAGAGGAATCCCGAGAGGCCCCTGAGCAACTCGCATGGGGATTGGCCTTTCCTGAGGCCACCAGAGCAGGTCCCTGAGGTCCCCGTCGTAAGTCGAGAGCACCTGCCACAACTCGAGAAAATCCAGGAGGTTCTCCCCTCCAGGGGAGATGAGGCCCATTTCCGCTGAGGCTTCTAGAGGCTAATCACACCTAACTTCTGGAACTTCCAAAGGGTCCTTCACACCCTTGCTACAACTCAAGAAGTTCCCCGGCATACCCGACTCCACTCAGGATGAAGCACGAGAGTCCCGCCCACATCCAGAGGAGACCCGTTTCGGCCTCCTTGCTCGAGAGACGGGTTCCTTTCCCTGCGTGGTCGGGAAAGAATTCCCGGCGTTCCTGTCGCATCTCAAGAGGAGGCACTCTCCACAGGAAAGGCGTGAGGAACTCCAGGGTTGTGCCACCATTCCCAGAGTCCTCCAGATATCTCAGTCCATTCCAGGGAAACCTGTTTTCCCTGCACTGTTTCGACTTTCAAGCAGAGGATCGACTCACACCACGTTGCCACGTGGGACAGCCCTGTGGGAAAGCCTCGTGGGAAAGCCTCGTGGGAAAGCCTCGAGGGAAAGCCACAGATCCCTTGATCCACGCGAAGGGAAGCGTTACAATGCTGCTACAGCTCGAGAGTAAAGCGCACTTGTATGCCCCCACTCGAGACGAGGACTGACTCCACTGGGGAGACTTCAGAAGTTCCCCAAGATCCTTTTCAGCACTGGAGAGGAATCCTCAGGTTACGGAACCGACTCCACACAATGTCTTAGGCCCCGGCATCGACGGGAGAGGGATCCCGAGAGGTCCCCGAGCAACTCCCATGGGGACTGGCATTTCCAGAGGCCTCCAGAGCGGGTCCCTGAGGACAACGTCTCAAGTCGAGAGCACCTGCCGCAACTCGAGAAAATCCAGGAGGTTCTCCCCTCCAGGCGAGATGAGGCCCATTTCCGCTGAGGCGTCTCGAGGCTAATCACACCTAACTTCTGGAACTTCCAAAGGGTCCTTCACACCCTTGCTACAACTCAAGAAGTTCCCCGGCATACCCGACTCCACTCAGGATGAAGCACGAGAGTCCCGCCCACATCCAGAGGAGACCCGTTTCGGCCTCCTTGCTCGAGAGACGGGTTCCTTTCCCTGCGTGGTCGGGAAAGAATTCCCGGCGTTCCTGTCGCATCTCAAGAGGAGGCACTCTCCACAGGAAAGGCGTGAGGAACTCCAGGGTTGTGCCACCATTCCCAGAGTCCTCCAGATATCTCAGTCCATTCCAGGGAAACCTGTTTTCCCTGCACTGTTTCGACTTTCAAGCAGATGATCGACTCACACCACGTTGCCACGTGGGACAGCCCTGTGGGAAAGCCTCGTGGGAAAGCCTCGTGGGAAAGCCTCGAGGGAAAGCCACAGATCCCTTGATCCACGCGAAGGGAAGCGTTACAATGCTGCTACAGCTCGAGAGTAAAGCGCACTTGTATGCCCTCACTCGAGACGAGGACTGACTCCACTGGGGAGAGTCCAGAAGTTCCCCAAGATCCTTTTCAGCACTGGAGAGGAATCCTCAGGTTACGGAACCGACTCCACACAATGTCTTAGGACCCCGGCATCGACGGGAGAGGGATCCCGAGAGGTCCCCGAGCAACTCCCATGGGGACTGGCATTTCCAGAGGCCTCCAGAGCGGGTCCCTGAGGACAACGTCTCAAGTCGAGAGCACCTGCCGCAACTCGAGAAAATCCAGGAGGTTCTCCCCTCCAGGCGAGATGAGGCCCATTTCCGCTGAGGCGTCTCGAGGCTAATCACACCTAAACTCTGGAACTTCCAAAGGGTCCTTCACACCCTTGTTGCAACTCAAGAAGTTCCCCGACATACCTGACTCCACTCGAGAGGAAGCACGAGAGTCCCGCCCACATCCAGAGGAGCCCCGTTTCCGCCTGATAGATCCAGAGGAGGGATCCTTTCCCTGCGTAGTCGGGAAAGAATTCCCGGCGTTCCCGGCGCATTTCAAGAGGAGGCTGCTCTCCACAGGAAAGGCGAGAGGAACTCCAGGGTCGTGCCACCATTCCCAGAATCCCCCACATGTCTCAGTCCATTCCAGGGAAACCTGTTTTCCCTGCACTGTCTCGACTTTCAAGCCGAGGATCGACTCAAACCACGGTGGCACGTGGGACAGCCCTGTGGGAAAGCCTCGTGGGAAAGCCTCGTAGGAAAGCCTCGAGGGAAAGCCACAGATCCCTTGATCCACGCGAAGGGAAGCGCGACACAGCTGCTCCAGCTCGGGAGGAAAGCGCACGAGCATGCCCCCACTCGAGACGAGGACTGACTTCCCTGGGGAGACTCCAGAAGTACCCCAAGATCCATGTCAGGGCTGGAGAGGAATCCTCAGGTTCCGGCATCAACTACACACAAGGTCTTAGGCCCCGGCATCGACGGGAGAGGAATCCCGAGAGGCCCCCGAGCAATTCGCATGGGGACTGGCATTTCCTGAGGCCACCAGCGGCGGTCCCTGAGGTCCCCGTCTTAAGTCCACAGTACCTGCCGCAACTCGAGAAAATCCAGGAGGTTCTCCCCTTCAGGCGAGATGAGGCCCATTTCCCCTGAGGCGTCTCGATGCTAATCACACCTAACCTCTGGAACTTCCAAAGGGTCCTTAACACCCTTGCTGCAACACAAGAAGTTCCTCGACATACCCGTTTCCAATCGAGAGGAAGCACGAGAGTCCCACCCACATCCAGAGGAGCCCCGTTTCCGCTTCATAGTTCCAGAGGAGGGATTCATTTCCTGTGTGGTCGAGAAAGAATTCCCGGCGATCCCGTCGCATCTCAAGTGGAGGCGCTCACCACAGAAAGGCGAGAGGAACTCCTGGGTCGTGCCACTATTCCCAGAGTCCCCCAGATGCTCAGTCCATAACAGGGAAACCAGTTTTCCCAGCACTGCCTCGACATTCAAGCCGAGGATCGACTCACACCACGGTGGTACGTGGGACAGCCCAGTGGGAAAACGTCGTGGGAAAGCCTCGTGGGAAAGCCTCGTGGGAAAGCCTCCAAGGAAAGCCACAGATTCCTGGATCCACGCGAAGGGAAGAGTGACACTGCTGCTACAGCTCTGGAGGAAATTGCACATGCATGCCCCCAATAGATATGAGGACTGACTCACCTGGGAGACTCCAGAAGTACCCCAAGATCCATGTCAGCACTGGAGAGGAATCCTCAGGTTCTGGCACTGACTCCACACAATGTCTTAGGCCCCAGCATCGACGGGAGAGGAATCCCAAGAGGCCCCCGAGCTTCTCACATGGGGACTGGCCTTTCCTGAGGCCACCAGAGCGTGTCCCTGAGGTCCCCGTCATAAGTCGAGAGCACCTGCCGCAACTCGAGAATATCCAGGAGGTTCTCCCCTCCAGGAGAGATGAGGCCCATTTCCGCTGAGGCATCTCGAGGCTAATCACACCTAACCTCTGGAACTTTCAAAGGGTCCTTCACACCCTTGCTGCAACTCAAGAAGTGCCCCGACATACCCGTCTCCACTCGAGAGGAAGCACGAGATTCCCCCCACATCCACAGTAGCCCCATTTCCGCCTCCTAACTCGAGAGGAGTGATCCTTTCCCTGCGTGGTCGGTCAAGAATTCCCGGCGTTTCCGTCGCATCTCAAGAGGAGGCGCTCTCCACAGGAAAGGCGAGAGGAACTCCAGGGTCGTGCCACCATTCCCAGAGTCCCCCAGATGTCTCAGTCCATTCCAGGGAAACCTGTTTTCCCTGCACTGCGTCGACTTTCAAGCCGAGGATCGACTCACTCCACGGTGGCACGTGGGACAGCCTGTGGGTAAGCTTCGTGGGAAAGCCTCTTGGGAAAGCCTCGTAGGAGAGCATCGAGGGAAAGCCACAGATCCCTTAATCCACGCGAAGGGAAGCGTGACACTGCTGCTACAGCTCGGGAGGAAAGCGCATGTGCATGTCCCCACTCGAGACGAGAACTGACTCCACTGGGGAGACTACAGAAGTACCCCAAGATACATGTCAGCACTGGAGAGGAATGCCTCAGGTTCCGGCACCGACTCCACACAAGATCTTAGGCCCCGGCATAGATGGGAGAGGAATCCCGAGAGGCCCCGAGCAACTCGCATGGGGACTGGCCTTTCCTGAGGCCACCAGAGTGGGTCCCTGAGGTCCCCGTCGTAAGTCGAGAGCACCTGCCTGCAACTCGAGAAAATCCAGGAGGTTCTCCCCTCCAGGCGAGATGAGGCCCATTTCCGCTGAGGCGTCTCGAGGCTAATCACACCTAACCTCTGGAACTTCCAAAGGGTTCTTCACACCCTTGCTGCAACTCAAGAAGTTCCCCGACATACCCGTCTCCACTCGAGAGGAAGCACGAGAGTCCCGGCCACATCCAGAGGAGCCCCGTTTCCGCCTCCTAGCCTGAGATGAGGGATCCTTTCCCTGCGTGGTCGGGAAAGAATTCCCGGCGTTTCCGTCGCATCTCAAGAGGAGGCGCTCTCCACAGGAAAGGCGAGAGGAACTCCAGGGTCGTGCCACCATTCCCAGAGATCCACCAGATGTCTCAGTCCATTCCAGGGAAACCTGTTTTCCCTGCACTGCCTCGACTTTCAAGCCGAGGATCGACTCACACCACGGTGGCACGTGGGACAGCCCTGTGGGAAAGCCTCGTGGAAAGCCTCCTGGGAAAGCCTCGTGGGAAAGCCTCGAGGGAAATCCACAGATCCCTTGATCCACTTGAAGGGAAGCGCGACACTGCTGCTACAGCTCGGGAGGAAAGCGCACGTGCATGCCCCCACTCGAGACGAGGACTGACTCCCCTGGGGAGACTCCAGAAGTACCCCAAGATCCATGTCAGCACTGGAGAGGAATCCTCAGGTTCCGGAACTGACTCCACACAAGGTCTTAGGCCCCAGTATCGACTGGGAGAGGAATCCCGAGAGGCCCCCGAGCAACTCGCATGGGGACATGGCCTTTCCTGAGGCCACCAGAGCGGATTCCTGAGGTCCCCGTCGTAAGTCGAGAGCACCTGCCGCAACTCGAGAAAATCCAGGAGGTTCTCCCCTCCAGGCGAGATGAGGCCCATTTCCGCTGAGGCGTCTCGAGGCTAGTCACACCTAACCTCTGGAACTTCCAACAGGGTCCTTCACACCCTTGCTGCAACTCAAGAAGTTCCCCGACATACCCGTCTCCACTCGAGACGAAGCACGAGAGTCCCGCCACATCCAGAGGAGCCCCGTTTCCGCCTCCTAGCTCTGAGAGGAGGGATCCTTTCCCTGCGTGGTCGGGAAAGAATTCCCGGCGTCTCCCGTCGCATCTCAAGAGGAGGCGCTCTCCACAGGAAAGGCGAGAGGAACTCCAGGGTCGATGCCACCATTCCCAGAGTCCCCCAGATGTCTCATGTCCATTCCAGGGAAACCTGTTTTCCCTGCACTGCGTCGACTTTCAAGCCGAGGATCGACTCACACCACGGTGACACGTGGGACAGCCCTGTGGGAAAGCCTCGTGGGAAAGCCTCGTGGGAAAGCCTCGAGGGAAAGCCACAGATCCCTTGATCCACGCGAAGGGAAGCATGACACTGCTGCTACAGCTCGGAAGGAAAGCGCACGTGCGTGCCCCACTCGAGACGAGGACTGACTCTACTGGGAGACTCCAGAAGTCCCCCAGATCCACGTCAGCACTGGAGAGGAATCCTCAGGTTCCGGCACCGGCTCCACACAAGATCTTAGCCCCGGCATCGACGGGAGAGGAATCCCGAGAGGCCCCGAACAACTCGCATGGGACTGGCCTTTCCAGAGCCCACCAGAGTGGGTCCCTGAGGTCCCCGTCGTAAGTCGAGAGCACCTGCCGCAACTCGAGAACATCCAGGAGGTTCTCCCTCCAGGCGAGATGAGTGCCATTTCCGCTGAGGCATCTCGAGGCTAATCACACCTAACCTCTGGAGCTCCCAAAGCGACTTCACACCCTTGCTGCAACTCAAGAAGATCCCCGACATACCCGTCTACACTCGAGAGGAAGCTCGAGAGTCCCGCCCACATCCAGAGGAGCCCCGTTTCCGCCTCCTAGCTCGAGAGGAGGGATCCTTTCCCTGCGTGGTCGGGAAACAATTCCTGGCGTTTCCGTCGCATCTCAAGAGGAGGCGCTCTCCACAGGAAAGGCGAGAGGAACTCCAGGGTCGTTCCACATTCCCAGAGTCCCCAGGATGTCTCAGTCCATTCCAGGGAAACCTGCTTTCCCTGCACTGCCTCGACTTTCAAGCCGAAGATCGACTCACACCACGGTGGCACGTGGGACAGCCCTGTGGGAAAGCCTCGTTGGGAAAGCCTCGAGGGAAAGCCACAGATCCCTTGATCCACGCGAAGGGAAGCGTGACACTGCTGCTACAGCTCGGAGGAAAGCGCACTGTGCATGCCCCCACTCGAGACGAGGACTGACTCCACTGGGGAGACTACCAGAAGAACCCCAAGATCCATGTCAGCACTGGAGAGGAATGCTCAAGGTTCCGGCACCGACTCCACACAAGATCTTATGCCCCGGCATAGACGGGAGAGGAATCCCGAGAGGCCCCCGAGCAACTCGCATGGGGACTGGCCTTTCCTGAGGCCACCAGAGCGGGTCCCTGAGGTCCCCGTCGTAAGTCGAGAGCACCTGCCGCAACTCGAGAAAATCCAGGAGGTTCTCCCCTCCAGGCGAGATGAGGCCCATTTCCGCTGAGGCGTCTCGAGGCTAATCACACCTAACCTCTGGAACTTCCAAAGGGTCTTCACA
Organism: Capra hircus; assembly: GCF_001704415.2. Taxonomy (NCBI): domain Eukaryota; kingdom Metazoa; phylum Chordata; class Mammalia; order Artiodactyla; family Bovidae; genus Capra; species Capra hircus. Next base: position 9,228 of record NW_017211948.1, read on the forward strand.
CCCTTGCTGCAACTCAAGAAGTTCTCCGACATACCCGTCTCCACTCTGAGAGGAAGCACGAGAGTCCCGCCACATCCAGAGGAGCCCCGTTTCCGACTCCTAGCCTGAGATGAGGGATCCTTTCCCTGCTTGGTCGGGAAAGAATTCCCGGCGTTCCCGTCGCATCTCAAGAGGAGGCGCTCTCCACAGGAAAGGCGAGAGGAACTCCAGGGTCGTGACCACCATTCCCAGAGTCCACCAGGATGTCTCAGTCCATTCCAGGGAAACCTGTTTTCCCTGCACTGCCTCGACTTTCAAGCCGAGGATCGACTCACACCACGGTGGCACGTGGGACAGCCCTGTGGGAAAGCCTCGTGGGAAAGCCTCATGGGAAAGCCTCGAGGGAAAGCCACAGATCCCTTGATCCACGCGAATGGGAAGCGTGACACTGCTGCTACAGCTCGGGAGGAAAGCGCAACGTGCATGCCCCACTCGAGACGAGGACTGACTCCCCTGGGGAGACTCCAGAAGTACCCCAAGATCCATGTCAGCACTGGAGGAGGAATCCTCAGGTTCCGGCACCGACTCCACACAAGATCTTAGGCCCCGGCATCGACGGGAGAGGAATCCCGAGAGGCCCCCGAGCAACTCGCATGGGGACTGGCCTTTCCTGAGGCCACCAGAGCGGGTCCCTGAGGTCCCCGTCGTAAGTCGAGAGCACCTGCCGCAACTCGAGAAAATCCAGGAGGTTCTCCCCTCCAGTCGAGATGAGGCCCATTTCCGCTGAGGCGTCTCGAGGCTAATCACACCTAACCTCTGGAACTTCCGAAAGGGTCCTTCACACCCTTGCTGCAACTCAAGAAGTTCCCCGACATACCCGTCTCCACTCGAGAGGAAGCACGAGAGTCCCGCCCACATCCAGAGGAGCCTCGTTTCCGCCTCCTAGCTCGAGAGGAGGGATCCTTTCCCTGCGTGGTCGGAAAGAATTCCCGGCGTTCCCGTCGCATCTCAAGAGGAGGCGCTCTCCACAGGAAAGGCGAGAGGAACTCCAGTGTCGAGCCACCATTCCCAGAGTCCCCCAGATGTCTCAGTCCATTCCAGGGAAACCTGTTTTCCCTGCACTGCTTCGACTTTCAAGCCGAGGAACGACTCACACCACGGTGGCACGTGGGACAGCCCATGTGGGAAAGCCTCGTGGGAAAGCCTCGTGGAAAGCCTCGAGGGAAAGCCACAGATCCCTTGATCCACGCGAAGGAAAGCGTGACACTGCTGCTACAGCTCGGCAGGAAAGCGCACGTGCATCGCCCCCACTCGAGACGAGGACTGACTCCCCTGGGCAGACTCCAGAAGTACCCCAAGATGCCATGTCAGCACTGGAGAGGAATCCTCAGGTTCCGGCACCGAACTCCACACAAGGTCTCAGGCCCCGGCATCGATGGGAGAGGAATCCCAAGAGGCCCCCGAGCAACTCGCATGGGGACTGGCCTTTCCTGAGGCCACCAGAGCGGGTCCCTGAGGTCCCCGTCGTAAGTCGAGAGCACCTGCCGCAACTCGAGAAAATCCAGGAGGTTCTCCCCTCCAGGCGAGATGAGGCCCATTTCTGCTGAGGCGTCTCAAAGCTAATCACATGCTAACCTCTGGAACTTCCAAAGGATGCCTTCACACCCTTGCTGCAACTCAAGACAGTTCCTCGACATACCCGTCTCCACTCGAGAGGAAGCACGAGAGTCCCGCCCACATCCAGAGGAGTCCCGTTTCCGCCTCCTAGGTCGAGAGGAGGGATCCTTTCCCTGTGTGGTCGGGAAAGAATTCCCGGCGTTCCCGTCGCATCTCAAGAGGTCTGCGCTCTCCACAGGAAAGGCGAGAGGAACTCCAGGGTCGTGCCACCATTCCCAGAGTCCCCCAGATGTCTCAGTCCATTCCAGGGAAACCTGCTTTCCCTTCACTGCCTCGACTTTCAAGCCGAGGATCGACTCACACCCACGGTGGCACGTGGGACAGCCCTGTGGGAAAGCCTCGTGGGAAAGCCACAGATCCCTTGATATCACGCGAATGGGAAGCGTGACACTGCTGCTACAGCTCGGGCAGGAAAGCGACACGTGCATGCCCCCACTCGAGACGAGGACTGACTCCCCTGGGGAGAATCCAGAAGTACCCCAAGATCCATGTCAGCACTGGAGAGGAATCCTCAGGTTCCGGCACCGACTCCACACAAGATCTTAGGCCCCGGCATCGACGGGAGAGGAATCCCGAGAGGCCCCGAGCAACTCGCATGGGGACTGGCCTTTCCTGAGGCCACCAGAGCGGGTCCCTGAGGTCCCCGTCGTAAGTCGAGAGCACCTGCCGCAACTCGAGAAAATCCAGGAGGTTCTCCCCTCCAGTCGAGATGAGGCCCATTTCCGCTGAGGCGTCTCGAGGCTAATCACACCTAACCTCTGGAACTTCCGAAAGGGTCCTTCACACCCTTGCTGCAACTCAAGAAGTTCCCCGACATACCCGTCTCCACTCGAGAGGAAGCACGAGAGTCCCGCCCACATCCAGAGGAGCCTGGTTTCCGCCTCCTAGCTCGAGAGGAGGGATCCTTTCCCTGCGTGGTCGGAAAGAATTCCCGGCGTTCCCGTCGCATCTCAAGATGAGGCGCTCTCCACAGGAAAGGCGAGAGGAACTCCAATGGTCGAGCCACCATTCCCAGAGTCCCCCAGATGTCTCAGTCCATTCCAGGGAAACCTGTTTTCCCTGCACTGTTTCGACTTTCAAGCCGAGGAACGACTCACAACACGGTGGCACGTGGGACAGCCCTGTGGGAAAGCCTCGTGGGAAAGCCTCGTGGGAAAGCCTCGAGGGAAAGCCACAGATCCCTTGATCCACGCGAAGGAAAGCGTGACACTGCTGCTACAGCTCGGAGGAAAGCGCACGTGCATCGCCCCCACTCGAGACGAGGACTGAGTCCCCTGGGGAGACTCCAGAAGTACCCCAAGATGCATGTCAGCACTGGAGAGGAATCCTCAGCTTCCGACACCGACTCCACACAATGGTCTTACACCCCGGCATCGACGGGAGAGGAATCCCGAGAGGCCCCTGAGCAACTCGCATGGGGATTGGCCTTTCCTGAGGCCACCAGAGCAGGTCCCTGAGGTCCCCGTCGTAAGTCGAGAGCACCTGCCGCAACTCGAGAAAATCCAGGAGGTTCTCCCCTCCAGGCGAGATGAGGCCCATTTCCGCTGAGGCGTCTCGAGGCTAATCACACCTAACTTCTGGAACTTCCAAAGGGTCCTTCACACCCTTGCTGCAACTCAAGAAGTTCCCCGACATACCCGTCTCCACTCGAGAGGAAGCACGAGAGTCCCGCCCACATCCAGAGGAGCCCCGTTTCCGCCTCCTTGCTCGAGAGACGGGTTCCTTTCGCTGCGTGGTCGGGAAAGAATTCCCGGCGTTCCTGTCGCATCTCAAGAGGAGGCACTCTCCACAGGAAAGGCGAGAGGAACTCCAGGGTCGTGCCACCATTCCCAGAGTCCTCCAGATGTCTCAGTCCATTCCAGGGAAACCTGTTTTCCCTGCACTGTTTCGACTTTCAAGCCGAGGATCGACTCACACCACGGTGGCACGAGGGACTGCCTCTGTGGGAAAGCCTCGATGGGAAAGCCTCGCGGAAAAGGCTGCGATGGGAAAGCCACAGATCCCTTGATGCACGCGAAGGGAAGCGTGACACTGCTGCTACAGCTCGGGAGGAAAGCGCACGTGCATGCCCCCACTCGAGGCTAGGACTGACTCCCCTGGGTAGACTCCAGAAGTACCCCAAGATCCATGTCAACACTGGAGAGGAATCCTCAGGTTCCGGCACCGATTCCTCACAAGGTCTTAGGCCCCAGGCATCGACGGGAGAGGAATCCCGAGAGGCTCCCGAGCAACTCGCATGTGGACTGGCGTTTCCTGAGGCCACCATAGCGGATCCCTATGGTCCCCATCGTAAGTCGAGAGCACCTGCCGCAACTCGAGAAAATCCAGGAGGTTCTCCCCACCAGGCGAGATGAGGCCCATTTCCGCTGAGGCGTCTAGAGGCGTCTAGAGCTAATCACATCTAACATCTGGAACTTCCAAAGGGTCCTTCACACCCTTGCTGCAACTCAAGAAGTTCCCCGACATACCCGTCTCCACTCGAGAGAAAGCACGAGAGTCCCGCCCACATCCATAGGAGCCCCGTTTCCGCCTGATAGATCCAGAGGAGGGATCGTTTCCCTGTGTGGTCGTGAAAGAATTCCCGGCGTTCCCGGCGCATCTCAAGAGGAGGCGCTCTCCACAGGAAAGGCAAGAGGAACTCGAGGGTCGTGCCACCATTCCCAGAATCCGCCAGAAAATTCCTTGTCGGGAATTTTATTGGCCTTCCGCGTAAACCTAGCTATTCAGCCTTTTTCCTCCAGTTAATCTTCTTACTACCCTATAATTTCTTAATCTCATCTTACATTAATAAATACACAAGACTTTCCACGTCAACGCCGTCCATCCAGATCGAATTCCCTGGATCCAGCGGGGCAGGACCCCGGCACACTGAGATATCTGGGGGACTCTTGGAATGATGGCACAACACTGGAGTTTCTCTCGCCTTTCCTTTGGAGAGCGCCTCCTCATGAGATGCGACGGGAACACCTGGAATTCTTTCCGGAACATACAGGAAAAAGATACCTGACCGCGAGGTACGAGGCGGAAACGGGACTCCTCTGGATGTGGGCGGGACTGCTCGTGCTTCTTCTCGAGTGGAGATCAGATATGTTCGGGGAACTTCTTGAGTTGTAGCAAGGGTGTGAAGGACCCTTTGGAAGTTCCAGGGTTAGGTTTGATTAGCCTCGAAGACCCTGAGTGGAAATGGGCCTCATCTCGCCTGGAGGGACAACCTCCTGGATTTTCTCGGGTTGCGGCAGGTGCTCTCGACTTGCGACGGGGACCTCAGGGACCCGCTCTGGTGGCCTCAGGAACGGTCCAGTCCCCATGCGAGTTGCTCGGGGCCTCTCGGATTCCTCTCCCGTCGATGCCGGGGCCTAAGACCTTGTGTGGAGTCGTTGCTGGAACCTGAGGATTCCCCTCCAGTGCTGACATGGATCTTGGGGAACCTCTGGAGTCTCCCCAGGGGAGTCAGTCCCTCGTCTCGTGTGGGGGCATGCACATGGCTTTCCTCTCGAACTGTAGCAGCAGTGTCGCGCTTCCCTTCGCGTGGATCAAGGGATCTGTGGCTTTCCCTCGAGGCTTTCCCACGAGGCTTTCCCACAAGGCTGTCCCACGGTGCCACTGTGGTGTGAATCGATCCTCGGCTTGAAATTCGAGGCAGTGCAGGGAAAACAGGTTTCCCATGGAATGGACTGAGACATCTGGGGAACTCTGGGAATGGTGGCACGACCCTGGATTTCCTCTCGCCTTTCCTGTGGAGAACGCCTCCTGTTCAGATGCGCGGGAATGCCAGGAATCCTTTCCCGACGACACAGGGAGAGAATCAATCCTCTCGAGCTATGAGGCGGAAACGGGGCTCCTCTGGATGTGGGCGGGACTCTCGTGTTTCCTCTCGAGTGAAGACGGGTATGTCGGGGAACTTCTTGAGTTGCAGCAAGGGTGTGAAGTACCCTTTGGAAGTTCCAGAGGTTAGGTGTGATTAGCCTCGAGACGCCTCAGCGGAAATGGGCCTCATCTCGCCTGGAGGGGAGAACCTCCTGGATTTTCTCGAGTTGCGGCAGGTGCTTTCCACGTAGGACGGGGACCACAGGGACCCGCTCTGGTGGCCTCAGGGAAGGCCAGTCCCCATGCGAGTTGCTCGGGGGCCTCTTAGGATTCCTCTCCCGTTGATGCCGGGGCCTAAGTCCTTGTGTGGAGTCGTTGCCGGAATCTGAGGATTCCTCTCCAGTGCTGACATGGATCTAGGGGTACTTCTAGAGTCTCCCCAGGGAGTCAGTCCTCGTCAGATTGGGGGCAATGCACTTGGGCTTTCCTGCCGAGCTGTAGGAGCAGTGTCACGCTTCCCTTCGCGTGGATCAAGGGATCTGTGGCTTTCCCTCGAGGCTTTCCCACGAGGCTTTCCCACGAGGCTTTCCCACAGGGCTGTCCCACGTGCCACCGTGGTGTGAGTCGATCCTCGGCTTGAAAGCCGAGGCAGTGCAGGGAAAAGAGGTTTCCCTGGAATGCACGGAGACATCTGGGGGACTCTGGGAATGGTGTCACGACCCTGGAATTCCTCTCGCCTTTCCTGTGGAGAGCGCCTCCTCTTGGATGCGACCGGGAACGCCGGGAAATTTTTCCCGATCACGCAGGGAAAGGATCCCTCCTCTCAAGCTAGGAGGCGGAAACGGTGCTCCTCTGGATGTGGGCGGACTCTCGTGCTTCCTCTGGAGTGGAGACGGTATGTGGGGGAACTTCTTGAGTTGCAGCAAGGGTGTGAAGGACCCTTTGAAAGTTCCAGAGGTTAGGTGTGATTAGCCTCGAGACGCCTCAGCGGAAAATGGGCCTCATCTCGCCTGGAGGGGAGAACCTCCTGGATTTTCTCGAGTTGCGGCAGGTGCTCTAGACTTACGACGGGGACTTCAGGGACCCGCTCTGGTGGCCTCAGTTAAGGTCTTCTCCCCATGCGAGTTGCTCGGGGGCCTCTCGGATTCCTCTCCCGTCAATGTCGGGGCCTAAAGACCTTGTGTGGAGTCGCTGCCCGGAACCTGAGGATTCCTCTCCAGTGCTGACATGGATCTTGGGGTATTTCTGGAGTATCCCCTGAGGAGTGAGTCTTCGTCTCGTGTGGAGGCATGCACTTCTGCTTTCCTCCCGAGCTGTAGCAGCAATATCATGCTTCCCGTCGGGAGGATCATGGGATCAGTGGCTTTCCCTCGGTGCTTTCCCACGAGGCTTTCCCATGAGGCTTTCCCTCAGGGCTGTCCACGTGCCACCGTGGTGTGAGTCAATCCTCGGCTTGAAAGTCGAGGCAGTGCAGGGAAAACAGGGTTTCCTGGAATGGACTGAGACATCTGGGGGACTCTGGGAATCGTGACACGACCGTGGAGTTCCTCTGGCCTTTCCTGTGCAGAGCGCCTCCACTTGAGATGCGACGGGAACGCCGGGAACTCTTTCCCGACCACGCAGGGAAAGGATCCCTCCTCTCTAGCTATGAGGCGGAAACGGGGCTCCTCTGGATGTGGGCGGGACTCTCGTGCTTCGTCTCGAGTGGAGACGGGTATGTCGGGAAACTTCTTGAGTTGCAGCAAGGGTGTGAAGGACCCTTTGGAAGTTCCAGATATTAGGTGTGATTATCCTCGAGACGCCTCAGCGGAAATGGGCCTCATCTCTCCTGGAGGGGAGAACCTCCTGGATTTTCTCGAGTTGTTGCAGGTGCTCTCAACTTAAGACGGGACCTCAGGGACCGCTCTGGTGGCCTCAGGAAAGGCCAGTCCCCAAGCGAGTTGCTCTGGAGCCTCTCGGGATTCCTCTCCCGTCGATGCCGGGGCCTAAGACCTTTTTGGAGTCGGGGCCAACCCTGAGGATGCCTCTCCATTGCTGACATGAATCTTTCCGTACTTCTGGAGTCTCGCCAGGGGAGTCATTCCTCATCTCGTGTGGGGGCATGCACCTGCCATTTCCTCACGAGCTGTAGCAGCAGTGTCACGCTTGCTGACGTGTGGATCAAGGGATCTGTCGCTTTCCATTGAGGCTTTCCCACGAGGCTTTCCAACAGGGCTGTCCCACGTGCCACGGTGGTGTGAGTCGATCCTCGGCGTGGACGTCGAGGTAGTGCAGGGAAAACAGGTTCTTCCTGAATGGACTTAGACATCTGGGGGACTCTTAGAATGCTGGCAAGGCCCTGGAGTTCCTCTCGTCTTCCTGTTGAAAGCGCTCCTCTTGATATGCGACGCGAAGGCCTGGAATTCTTTCCCGAAGACGAAGGGAAAGGATCCCTCTTCTCGAGCTACGAGGCGGAAA
>NW_017211949.1:0-17146 GCF_001704415.2 Capra hircus
CAAGGTCTTAGGCCCGGCATCGTCGGGAGAGGAATGCCGACAGGCCCCCGAGCAACTAGCATGGGGACTGGCCTTTCCTGAGGCCACCAGAGCGTGTCCCTGAGGTCCCCGTCTTAAGTCAAGAGCACCTGCCTCAACTCGAGAAAATCCAGGAGGTTCTCCCCTCCAGGAGAGATGAGGCCCATTTCGGCTGAGATGTCTCGAGGCTAATCACACCTAACTTCTGGAACTTCCAAAGGGTCCCTCACACCCTTGCTGCAACTCAAGAAGTTCCCCGACATACCCGTCTCCACTCGAGAGGAAGCACGAGAGTTTTGCCCACATCCAGAGGAGCCCCGTTTCCGCCTCCTAGCTCGAGAGGAGGGATCCTTTCCCTGCGTGGAGGGGTAAGAATTCCCGCGTTCCCGTTGCATCTCCAGAGGAGGCGCTCTCCACAGGAAAGGCGAGAGGAACTACAGGGTCGTGCCACCATTCCTAGAGTTTCCCAGATGTCTCAGTCCATTCCAGGGAAACCTGTTTTCCATGCACTGCCTCGACTTTCAAGCCGAGGATCGACTCACACAACGGTGGCACGTGGGACAGGCCTGTGGGAAAGCCTCGTGGGAAAGCCTCGGGGAAAGCCTCGAGGGAAAGACGCTGATCCCTTGATCCACGCGAAGGGAAGCGTGACACTGCTGCTACAACTCGGGAGGAAAGCGCACGTGCATGCCCCCACTCGAGACGAGGACTGACTCCCCTGGGGAGACTCCAGAAGTACCCCAAGATCCATGTCAGCGCTGGAGAGGAAAGCTCACGTTCCGGCACCGAATCCACACCAGGTCTTAGGCCCCTGCATCGACGGGAGAGGAATCCCGAGAGGCCCCTGAGCAACTCGCATGGGACTGGCCTTTCCTGAGGCCACCGGAGCAAGGTCCCTGAGGTCCCCGTCAGAAGTCGAGAGCACCTGCCGCAACTCGAGAAAATCCAGGAGGTTCTCCCCTCCAGGCGAGATGAGGCCCATTTCCGCTGAGGCATCTCGAGGCTAGCACCTAACCTCTGGGACTCCCAAAGGGTCCTTCACACCCTTGCTGCAACTCAACAAGTTCCCCGACATACCCGTCTCCACTCGAGGGGAAGCACGAGAGTTCTCCCCACCACCAGAGGAACCCCGTTTCCGCCTCCTAGCTCCAGAGGAGGGATCCTTTCCCTTCGTGGTCGGGGAAAAATTCCGGCGTTCCCGTCACAACTCAAGAGGAGGCGCTCTCCACAGGAAAGGCGAGAGGAACTCCAGGGTCGTGCCACCATTCCCAGAGTCCCCCAGATGTCTCAGTCCATTTCAGGGAAACCTGTTTTCCATGCGCTGCCTCGACTTTCAAGCCGAGGATCGACTCACACCACGGTGGCACGTGGGACAGCCCTGTGGCAAAGCCTCGTGGGAAAGCATCGTGGGAAAGCGTCGTGGGAAAGCCACAGATCCCTTGATCCACTCCATGGAAAGCATGACACTGCTGCTACAGCTCGGTAGGAAGGCACACGTGCATTCCCCCAATCAAGACGAGTACTGAATTCCCTGGGGATACTCCAGAAGTACCCAAGATCCATGTCAGCAATGGAGAGGAATCCTCAGGTTGTGGCACCGACTCCACACAAAATCTTACGCACCGGCATCGACGGGAGAGGAATCCCGAGAGGCCCCCGAGCAACTCGCATGGGGACTGGCCTTTCCTGAGGCCACCAGAGCGGGTCCCTGAGGTCCCCTTCGTAAGTCGAGAGCACCTGTCGCAACTCGAGAAAATCCAGGAGGTTCTCCCCTTCAGGCGAGATGAGGCCCAATTCCACTGAGGCGTCTCGAGTCTAATCACACCTAAACTCTGGAACTTCCAAAGGGTCCTTCACACCCTTGCTGCAACTCAAGAATTTCCCCGACATACCCGTCTCCACTCTAGAGGAAGCACGAGAGTACCGCCCACATCCAGAGGAGACCCGTTTCCGCCTCCTAGCTAGAGAGGAGGGATTCTTTCCCTGCGTGTTCGGGAAAGAATTCCCGGAGTTCCCGTCGCATCTCAAGAGGAGATGTTTTCCACAGGAAAGGCGAGAAGAACTCCAGGGTCGTGCCACCATTCCCAGAGTCCTCCAGATGTCTCAGTCCATTCCAGGGAAACCTGTTTTCCCTGCACTGCCTCGACTTTCAAGCCGAGGATCGACTCAAACCACGGTGGCACGTGGGACAGCCCTGTGGGAAAGCCTCGAGGGAAAGCCACAGATCCCTTGATCCACACGAAGGGAAGAGTGACACTGCTGATACAGCTCAGAAGGAAAGCGCACGTGCATGACCCCACTGGAGACGAGGACTGACGCCCATGGGGAGACTCAAGAAGTACCCCAAGGTCGATGTCGGCACTGGAGAGGAATCCTCAGGTTCCGGCTCAGACACCGCACAATGTCTTAGGTCCCCGCATCGACGGGAGAGGAATCCCGAGAGGCCCCCGAGCAACTCGCATGGGGACTGGACTTTCCTGAGGCCACCAGAGCGGGTCCCTGAGATCCCCGTCTTAAGTCGAGAGCACCTGCCGCAACTCGAGAAAATCCAGGAGGTTCTCCCCTCCAAGCGAGATGAGGCCCATTTCCGCTGAGGCGTCTCGAGAGTAATCACTGCTAACCTCTTGAACTTCCATAGGGTCCTTCACACCCTTGCTGTAACTCAAGAAGTTCCCCGACATTCCCGTCTCCACTCGAGAGGAAGCACGAGAGTCCCGCCCACATCCAGAGCAGCCCCGTTTCCGCCTCCTAGCTCGAGAGGAGGGATCCTTTCCCTGCGTGGTCGGCAAAGAATTCCCGGCGTTCCCATCTCATCTCAAGAGGAGGCGCTCTCCACAGGAAAGGCGAGAGGAACTCCAGGGTCGTGCCACCATTCCCAGAGTCCCCCAGATATCTGCGTCCATTCCAGGGAAACCTGTTTTCCCTGCACTGCCTCGACTTTCAAGCCGAGGATCGTCTCACACAACGGTGGTACGTGGGACAGACCAGTGGGAAAGCCTCGTGGGAAAGCCTCGAGGGAAGGCTTCGAGGGAAAGCCCAGATCCCTTGATCCACCGAAGGGAAACGTGACACTCCCGCTACAGCTCGGGAGGAATTGGCACCTGCATGCCCCCAATGGAGACGAGTACTGACTCCCCTGGGGAGACTCCAGAAGTACCCCAAGATCCATGTCAGCACGGGAGAGGAATCTTAAGGTTCCGGCACCGACTCCACACAAGGTCTTAGGACCCCGCCATCGAAGGGAGAGGAATACCAAGAGGCCCACGAGCAACTCGCATGGGGACTGGCCTTTGCTGAGGCCACCAGAGCGGGTCTCTGAGGTCCCCGACCTAAGTCGAGAGCAACTGCCGCAACTCGAGAAAATCCAGGAGGTTCTCCCCTCCAGGAGAGATGAGGCCCATTTCCACTGAGGCGTCTCAAGGCTAATCACACCTAACCTCTGGAACTTCCAAAGGGTCCTTCACACCCTTGCTGCAACTCAGGAAGTTCCCCTACATACCCGTCTCCACTCGAGAGGAAGCACGAATGTCCCGCCCATATCCAGAGGAGCCCCGTTTCCGCCTCCTAGCTCGAGAGGAGCGATCCTTTCCCTGCGTGGTCTGGAAAGAATTCCCGGCGTTCCCGTCGAATCTCAAGAGGAGGCACGCTCCACGGGAAAGGCGAGAGGAACTCCAGGGTCATGCCACCATTCCCAGAGTCCTCCAGATGTCTAAGTCGATTCCAGGGAAAACTGTTTTCCCTGCACAGTTTCGACTTTCAAGCAGAGGATCGACTCACACCACGGTGCCCCGTTGGACAGCCCTGTGCGAAAGCCTCCTTGGAAAGCCTCGTGGGAAAGCCTAGAGGGAAAGCAACCGATCCCTTGATCCACACGAAGGGATGCGTGACACTGCTGCTGCTGCTCGGGAGGAAAGCACACGTGCATGCCCCCACTCGAGACGAGGACTTACTCCCCTGGGGAGACTCCAGATGTACCCCAAGATCCATGTCAGCACTGGAGAGGAATCCTCAGGTTCCGGCACCAACTTCACACAAGATCTTAGGCTCCGTCATCGACGTAGAGGAATCCCGAGAGGCCCCCGAGCAACTCGCAAGGGGACTGGCCTTTCCTGAGGCCACCAGAGCGGGTCCCTGAGGTCCCCGTCGTACGTCAAGAGCACCTGCCGCAACTCGAGGAAATCCAGGAGGTTCTCCCCTCCAGGCGAGATGAGGCCCATTTCCCCTGAGGCGTATCGAGGCTAATCACACCTAACCTCTGGAACTTCCAAAGGGTCCTTCAAACCCTTGCTGCAACTCAAGAAGTTCCCCAACATACCCGTCTCCACTCGAGAGGAAGCACGAGAGTCCCGCCCTAATCCAGAGGAGCCCTGTTTCCGCCTCAGAGCTCCAGAGGAGGGATACGAACCCTGCGTGGTCGGAAAAGAATTCCCGGCGTTCCCGTCGCATGTCAAGTGGATTCGCTCTCCACAAGAAAGGCGAGAGGAACTCCAGGGTCGTGTCACCATTCCCAGAGACCCCAGATGTCTCAGTCCATTCCAGGGAAAACTGTTTTCCCTGCACTGCCTCGACTTTCAAGCCGAGGATCGACTCACACCAGGGTGGCACGTGGGACAGCCCTGTGCGAAAGCCTCGTGGGAAAGCCTCGTGGGAAAGCCTCGAGGGAAAGCCACAGATCACTTGATCCACACGAAGGGAAGCGTGACACCGCTGCTACAGCTCGGGAGGAAAGCGCACGTGCATGCCACCACTCGAGATGAGGACTGACTCCCCTGGGGAGACTCCAGAAGTACCCCAAGCTCCATGTCAGTACTGGAGAGGAAACCTCAGGTTCCCGCACCGACTCCACACAAGGTCTTAGTCCCCGGCATCGACGGGAGAGGAATCCCGAGAGGCCCCCGAGCAACTCGCATGGGGACTGGCCTTTCCTGAGGCCACCACAGAGGGTCCATGAGGTTCCCGTCGTAAGTCGAGAGCACCTGCCGCAACTCGAGAAAATCCAGGAGGTTCTCCCCTCCAGGCGAGATGAGACCCATTTCCGCTGAGGCGTCTCGAGGCTAATCACACCTAACCTCTGGAACTTCCAAAGGGTCCTTCACACCCTTGCTGCAACTCATGAAGTTCCCCGACATACCCGTCTCCACTCGAAAGGAAGCACCAGAGTCCCGCCCACATCCAGAAGAGCCCCGTTTCCGCCTGATAGATCCAGAGGAGGGATCCTTTCCCTGCGTGGTCGGGAAAGAATTCCCGGCGTTCCCGGCGCATCTCAAGAGGAGGCGCTCTCCACAGGAAAGGCAAGATGAACTCGAGGGTCGTGCCACCATTCCCAGAGTCCGCCAGAAAATTCCTTGTCGGGAATTTTATTGGCCTTCCGCGTAATCCTACCTATTCAGCCTTTTTCCTCCAGTTAATCTTCTTACTACCCTATAATTTCTTAATCTAATCTTACATTAATAAATACACAAGACTTTTCAGGTTAACGCCGTCCATCCGCCGAATTCCCTGGATGCAGCGGGCCTGGACACTGGCACACTAAGCTATCTTGGGGACTCTTGGAATGATGTCACGACACTGGAGTTTCTCTCGCCTTTCCTGTGGAGAGCGCCTCCTCATGAGATGCGACGGGAACACCGGGAATTCTTTCCGGAACATACAAGGAAAGGATACCTGACCGCGAGGTACGAGGCGGAAACGGGGCTCCTCTGCATGTGGTCGGGACTCTCGTGCTTCCTCTCGAGTGGAGTCAGGTATGTTGGGGAACTTCTTGAGTTGTAGCAAGTGTGTGAAGGACCCTTTGGAAGTTCCAGAGGTTAGGTATGATTAGCCTCCAGACGCCTCAGAGGAAAAGGGCCTCATCTCGCCTGGAGGGGAGAACCTCCTGGATTTTCTCGAGTTGCGGCTGGTGCTTTCGACTTATGACGGGGACCTCAGGGACCCGCTCTGGTGTCCTCAGGAAAGGCCAGTCCCCATGCGAGTTGCTCGGGGGCCTCTCGGGATTCCTCTCCCTTCGACGCCGGGGCCTAAGACCTTGTGTGGAGTCGGTGCCGGAACCTGAGGATTCCTCTCCAGTGCTGACATGCATCTTGCGTTACTTCTGGAGTCTCCCCAGGGGAGTCAGTCCTCGTCTCGAGTGCGGGCATGCACGTTCGCTTTTCTCCCGAGCTGTAGCAGAACTGTCACGCTTCCCTTCGCGTGGATCAAGGGATCTGTGGCTTTCCCTCGAGGCTTTCCCACGAGGCTTTCCCACGAGGCTTTCCCACGAGGCTTTCCCACGAGGCTTTCCCACAAGGCTGTCCCACGTGCCACCATCGTGTTAGTCGGTCCTCCGCGTGAACGTCGAGGCAGTGCAGGGTAAACAAGTTCCTCTGGAAAGGACTGAGACATCTGGGGGACTCTTGGAATGGTGGAACAACCCTGGAGTTCCTCTCACCTTTCTTGTGGAGCGTGCCTCCTCTTGAGATGCGACAGGTACGACAGGAATTTTTCCCGGCCAATCAGGGAAAGGAACCCTCATCTTGAGCCAGGAGAGGGAATTGGGGCTCCTCTGGATGTGGGTGGTACCCTGTTGATTCCTATGGAGTGGCGACGGGTCTCTCGTGGAACCTCTTGAGTTGCAGCTAGGGTGTGAAGGACCCTTTGGAAGTTCCAGAGGTTAGGTGAGATTAGCCTCGAGACGTCTAAGTGGAAATGGGCCTCATCTCGCCTGAAGGGGAGAATCTCCTTCATTTTCTCGAGTTGTGGCAGGTGCTCTCGACTTACGACGGGGACCTCAGGGACCCGTTCTGTTGGCCTTAGGAAAGACCAGTCCCCATGCGAGTTGCTAGAGGGCCTCTCGGGATTCCTCACTGGTACATGCCGGGGCCCAAGACCTTGTGTGGAGTGGGGGCCAGAACCTGAGTATTCCTCTCCAGTGCTGACATGTTTTTGGGATACTTCTGAAGTCTCCCAAGGGGAATCAGTCCTCGTCTCGAGTGGGGGCATGCGCATGCGCATGCCCCTTCCTCCCGAGCTGTAGCAGCAGTGTCATGCTTCCCGTCGCGTGGATCAATGGATCTGTGGCTTTTCCTCTAGGCTTTTCCTAGAGGCTTTCCCACGAGGCTTTCCCACAGGGCTGTCCCCCGTGCCACCGTGGTGTGAGGCGATCCTCGGCATGAAAGTTTAAGCTCTCTGTAAAAACAAGATCCTCTGGAATGGACTGAGACATCTGGGGACGCTTGAAATGGTGGCACGACCATGGAGTTCCTCTCTCCCTTCCTGTGGAGAGCGCCTCCACCTGAGATGCGACGGGAATGCCGGAAGTTCTTTCCCGACCAAGCAGGGAAAGGATCCCTCATCTGTAGCTAGGAGGATGAAACGGGGCTACTCTGGATGTGGGCAGGACCCTCGTGTTTCCTCTCGAGTGGAGATGGGAATGTCGGGGAACTTCTTGAGTTGCAGCAAGCGGTGTGAAGGACCCTTTGGAAGTTCCAGAGATTAGATGTAATTAGCCTCGAGACACCTCATTGGAAATGGGCCTCATCTCGCCTGGAGGGGAGAACCTCCTGGATTTTCTCGAGTTGCGGCAGGTGCTCCCGACTTACGACAGGGACCTCAGGGACCCGCTCTGGTGGCTTCATCAAAGGCCAGTCCCCATGCCAGATGCTGGGGGGCTTCTCTTGATAACTCTCCTGTTGATGCCCGGGCCGAACAACTTGTGTGGATTCGGGGCCGGAACCTGACGTTTCCTCTGCAGTGCTGACATGGATATTGGGGTTCTTCTGGAGTCTCCCCTGGAGAGTCAATCCTCCTCTCAAGTGAGGGCACGCACGTGTGCTTTCCTCCCGAGCTGTAGCAGCAGGGTCACGCTTCCCGTCGTGTGGACCAAGGGATCTGTGGCTTTCCCTGGAGGCTTTCCCACGAGGCTTTCTCACAGGGCTTTCCCTCGTGCCGCCGTGGTGTGAGTTGATCCTCAGCGTGAAAGTCGAGGCAGTGCAGGGAAAACAGGTTCCTCTGGATTGGACTGATGCTGGGAGCCAGTATGAGGACTCCCGCCCGTGATAACGTCATGAGGAAGAAAGCTGACATAGGCATGGTGTGTTCAGACTTCAGGGACCCCTCTGGAAGTTCCTACGCACATACCCCAACAAAAATCTGCTGGCTTTTTTGCTCTGCTTTTCCACTCTTCTGACATTTTCTGGAAAAAGTCAATTCAGGGCTTTAGTCTTCAGCATTTGAAAGAGTGTTTCAATCCAAAAACCCCTCTGAATGCTTTCTAGCCTGCCTGCAGGACTCATACGGCTGGGCATGTGATTGTTTGAGGCCTCCTTTCCCCAGGAGGCACAGGAAGCTTAAAACATCCTAGGAATGTAGGGGCATTCGAGGAGTCAAAATCTTTATAATAGGACTGATTAAAAGTTTCATTTTTTGGGTCAATGCTTGCTGCTAAATTTTCATATCCTTTATTTTTAGATAGAGTTGGTATATTAAAAAAACAAGTAGTAGACCTGGTATTAGCAACATTAGATCTTTGAGTTAAGTACCTTCTTTGTTATAACCCACTGCACCTTTGTTTTATAGAGATGTAACTTTAATGCTTTAAGGAAACGCAGATTAAAGAAAAACACTTCAGAGGAAACAAAATTAACATTCATTAAGGAAGAGAGCCAAAAAGTGTTTAACAAGCCTCTTGGCCAGAAGATAATGTAAATCACCAGAGACCTTTTGTATACAAAATGATGTACAGAAAGAGTCTGGGGTGCGAACGCTACATAATTTTGTGTTACCCATTGAACTCCATGTTTTATCAAAAGTATAAAAGGCTTTATGAACAATAAAGGATGGGGCCAGTTTCTCGGGCCAGTTTCTCGAACTAGTCTCTCGGCATGGTTTCTTGAGACTCAGGCTCGCCCCCGTGTCTTTTTCTCTCTTTCTTCTTCTCTCCCTTTCCTTCTCTCTGCTTTTTACTTTAACTTCAGGCTGAATCTCCACCAGGGGCGCGGAGGCTCGCCAGGTCTACTTACTTGCCTGGCTGTTAAGACCTGCACGAAAGGGAGCTTAAGGTGTGGCACCCTTAGATATTCAAGCAGGGGCTGGTGGCCCAACGTAGATGGTGAAAATTCCTTGTCTGGAATTTTATTGGCCTTCCACGTAAACCAAGATATTCAGCCCTTTTCCTCCAGTTAATCTTCTTACTACACTATAATTTCTTAATCTAATCTTACATTAATAAATAAAAAAGACTTTCCACGACAACGCCGTCCATCCGTCGAATTCCCTGGAATCCAGCGGGGCTGGACCCCGGCAGACTGAGATATCTGGGGGACTCTTGGAATGGTGGCACGATCCTGGAGTTCCTCCGCCTTTCCTGTGGAGAGCGCCTCCTCATGAGATGCGACGGGAACACCGGGAATTCTTTCCCGAACATGCAGGGAAAGGATACCTGACCTCGAGGTATGAGGCGGAAACGGGGCTCCTCTGGATGTGGGCGGGATTCTCGTGCTTCCTCTCGAGTGGAGTCAGGTATGTCGGGGAACTTATTCAGTTGCAGCAAGGGTGTGAAGGACCCTTTGGAAATTCCAGATGTTAGGTATGGTTAGCCTCGAGACGCCTCAGAGGAAAAGGGCCTCATCTCGCCTGGAGGGGAGAACCTCCTGGATTTTCTCGAGTTGCGGCAGGTGCTCTTGACTTACTACGAGGACCTCAGGGACCCGCTCTGGTGGCCTCAGGAAAGGCCAGTCCCCATGCGAGTTGCTCTGGGGCCTCTCGGGATTCCTCTCCCGTCGATGCCGGGGCCTAAGACCCTGTGTGGAGTCGGTGCCGGAACCTGAGGTTTCCTCTCCAGTGCTGACATGGATCTTGGGGTACTTCTGGAGTCTCCCCAGGGGAGTTAGTCGTCGTCTTGTGTGGGGGCATGAACGTGCGCTTTCCTCCCGAGCTGTAGCAGCAGTGCAACGCTTCCCTTCGCATGGATCAAGGGATCTGTGGCTTTCCCTCGAGGCTTTCCCACGAGGCTTTCCCACAGGGCTGTCCCACGTGCCATCGTGGTGTGAGTCGATCCTCGTCTAGAAATTCGAGGCAGTGCAGGGAAATCAGGTTTCCCTGAAATGGCACTGAGACATCTGGGGGACTCTGGGAATGGTGGCACGACCCTGGAGTTCCTCTCGCCTTTCCTGTGGAGAACGCCTCCTCTTGAGATGCGACAGGAACGCCGGGAATTCTTTCCCGACCACGCAGGGAAAGGATCCCTCCTCTCGAGCTAGGAGGCGGAAACGGGGCTCCTCTGGATGTGGGCGGGTCTCTGGTGCTTCCTCTCGAGTAGAGACGGGTATGTCGGGGAACTTCTTGAGTTGCAGCAAGGGTGTGAAGGACCCTTTGGAAGTTCCAGAGGTTAGGTGTGATTAGCCTCGTGATGCCTCAGCGGAAATGGGCCTCATCTCGCCAGAATGGCAGAACCTCCTGGATTTTCTCGAGTTGCAGCAGGTGCTCTCGACTTACGACGGGGACCTCAGGGACCCGCTCTGGTGGCCTCTGGTAAAGGCCAGACCCCATGCGAGTAGCTTGAGGGCCTCTCAGGATTCCTCTCCCTCGATGCCGGGGCCTACGATTTTGTTTGGAGTCGGTACTGGAACCTGAGGATTCCTCTCCAGTGCTGACATGGATCTTGGGGAACTTCTGGAGTCGCCCCAGGGGAGTCAGTCCTCCTCTCTAGTGGGGGTATGCACGTGCTTTTTTCTCCCGAGATGCAGCAGCAGTGTCACGCTTCCCTTCGCGTGGATCAAGGGATCTGTGGCTTTCCCTGGAGGCTTTCCCACGAGGCTTTCCCACGAGGCTATCCCACACGGCTGTTCCACCTGCCACGGTGGTGTGAGTCGTTCCTCGGCTTGAAAGTCGAGGCAGTGTAGGGAATACAGGTTTCCCTGGAATGGACTGAGACATCTGGTGGACTATGGGAATGGTGACACGACCGTGGAGTTCATTTCGCCTTTCCTGTGGAGAGGGCCTCCTCTGGAGATGCGACGGGAACGACGGGAATTCTTTCGCCAACACGCAGATAAAAGATCCCTCCTCTCGAGCTATGAGGCAGAAACCGGGCTCCTCTGGATGTGAGAGGGACTCTCGTGCTTCCACTCTAGTGGAGACGGGTATTTCGGGGATCTTCTTGAGTTGCAGCAAGGGTGTGAAGGACCCTTTGGAAGTTCCAGAGGTTAGGTGTGATTAGCCTCGAGACGCCTCAGCGGAAATGGGCCTCATTACGCCTGGAGGTGTGAACCTCCTGGATTTTCTCGAGTTGCGGCAGGTGCTCTCAACTTACAAAGGGCACAACATGGACCCGCTCTGGTGGCCTTAGGAAAGGCCAGTCCACATGCGAGTTACTCGGGGGCCTCTAGGGATTCCTCTCCCGACGATGCCGGGCCCTAAGACCTTGTGTGGAGTCGGTGCTGGAACCTGAGGATTCCTCTCCAGTGCTGACATGGATCTTGGGGTACTTCTGGAGTCTCCCCAGGGGAGTCAGTCCTCGTCTCGAGTTTGGGTATGCACGTGTGCTTTCCTCCCGAGCTGTAGCAGCATTGTCACGCTTCCCTTCGCGTGGATCAAGGGATCTGTGGCTTTCCCTCGAGGCTTTCCCACGAGGCTTTCCAATGAAACTTTCCCACAGGGCTCTCCCACGTGCCACCATGGTGTGAGTCGTTCCTCGGCTTGAAAGTCGAGGAAGTGCAGAGAAAAAAGGTTTCCCTGGAATGGACTGAGACATCTGGGGGACTCTGGGAATGGTGGCCGGACCCTGGAGTTCCTCTCGCCTTTCCTGTGGAGAGCTCCTCTTTTTGAGATGCGACGGGAATGCAGGGAATTCTTTCCCGACCACGCAGGGAAAGGATCCCTGCTTTCGAGCTAGGAGGTGGAAACTGGGCTCCTCTGGATGTGGGCTGGACTCTCGTGCTTCCTCTCGAGTGGAGACGGGTATGTCGAGGAACTTTTTGAGTTGCAGCATGGGTGTGAAGGACCCTTTGGAAGTTCCAGAGGTTAGGTGTGATTAGCCTCTAGATGCCTCAGCGGAAATGGGCCTCATCTCGCCTGGAGGGGAGAACCTCCTGGATGTTCTCAAGTGGCGACAGGTGCTCTCGACTTATGACGGGGACCTCAGGGACCCGCTCTGGCTGGCCTCAGGAAAGGCCAGGCCCCATGCGAGTTGCTCGGGGCCTATCGGTATTCCTCTCCCGTCGATGCCGGGGCCTAAGACCTTGTGTGCCAGAACGTGAGGATTACTCTCCAGTGTTGACATGGAACTTGGGGTACTTCTGGAGTCCTCCCAGGGGAGTTAGTCGTCGTCTTGAATGGGGGCATGCACGTGCGCTTTCCTCCCGAGCTGCAGCAGCAGTGTCAGGCTTCCCTTCCCGTGGATCAAGGGATCTGTGGCTTTCACTCGAGGCTTTCCCACGAGGCTTTCCCGCAGGACTGTCCCACGTGCCACCGTGGTGTGAGTCGATCCTCGGCTTGAAAGTCGAGGCAGTTCAGGGAAAACAGGTTTTCCTGGAATGGACTGTGACATCTGGGGGCTCTGGGAATGTGGCACGACCCTGGAGTTCCTCTCGCCTTTCCTGTTGAGAGCGCCTCCTCTTGAGATGCGACAGGAAGGCCGGGAATTCTTTCCCGACCATGCAGGGAAAGGATCCCACCTCTCGAGCTATGCGGCGGAAACTGGGCTCCTCTGGATGTGGGCGGGACTCTCGTTCTTCCTCTCGACTGGAGATGGGTATGTCGGGAACTTATTGAGTTGCAGCAAGGGTGTGAAAGACCCTTTGGAAGTTCCAGAGGTTAAGGTGAGATTAGCCTCGAGACCCTCAGGGTAAAAGGGCCTCATCTCGCCTGGAGGGGAGAACCTCCTGGATTTTCTCGAGTTGCGGCAGGTGCTCTCCACTTACGACGGGCCCTTAGGGACCCGCTCTGGTGGCCTCAGGAAAGGACAGTCCCCATGCGAGTTGCTCTGGGGCCTCTCGGGATTCCTCTCCCGTAGATGCCGGGGCCTAAGACCTTGTGTGTAGTCGGTGCCAAAACCTGAGGATTCCTCTCCAGTGCTGATATGGATCTTGGGGTACTTCTGGAGTGTCCCCACAGGGAGTCAGTCCACGTCTCGAGTGGGGGCAAGCACGTGCGCTTTCCTCCCGAGCTCTAGCAGCAGTGTCACGCTTCCCGTCGCGTGGATCAAGTGATCTTTACCTTTCCCTTGAGGCTCTCCCTCGAGGCTTTCCCACGAGGCTTTCCCACAGGGATGTTCCACGTGCCACCGTGGTGTGAGTCGATCCTCGGCTTGAAAGTCGAGGCAGTGCAGGGAAAACAAGTTTCCCTGGAATGGACTGAGACATATGGGGGACTCTGGGAATGGTGGCACGACCCTGGAGTTCCTCTCGCCTTTCCTGTGGAGAGCTCCTGCTCTTGAGATGCGAAGGGAACGCCGGGAATTCTTTCCCGACCACGCAGGGAAAGGATCCCTCCTCTCGAGCCAGGAGGCGGTAACGAGACTCCTCTGGTATTGGGCGGGACTCTCATGATTCCTCTCGAGTGGAGATGGGTATGTCGGGGAACTTCTTGAAGTTGCAGCAAGGGTATGAAGCACCCTTTGGAAGTTCCAGAGGTTAGGTGTGATTTGCCTGCAGACGCCTCACCGGAAATGGGCCTCATCTCGCCTGGAGGGGAGAACCTCCTTGGATTTTCTCGAGTTGCGGCAGGTGCTCTCGACTTACGACGGGGACCTCAGGGACCCACTCTGGTGGCCTCAGGAAAGGCCAGTCCCCATGTGAGTTGCTCGGGGCCTCTCAGGATTCCTCTCCCGTCGATCCCGGGGCCTAAGACCTTGTGTGGAGTCGGTGCCGGAACCTGAGGATTCCTCTCCAGTGCTGACATGTACCTTGGGGTACTTCTGGAAGTCTCCCCAGGGGAGTCAGTCCTCGTCTCGAGTGGGGGCCATGCACGTTCGCTTTCCTCCCAAGCTGTAGCAGCAGTGTCACGCTTCCCTTACGCATGGATCAAGGGATGTGTGGCATTCCCTCGAGGCTTTCCCACGAGACTTTCCCACGAGGCTTTCCACAGGGCTGTCCCACGTGCCACCGTGGTGTGAGTCGATCCTCGGCTTGAAAGTCGAGGCAGCTGCAGGGAAAACAGGTTTCCCTGGAATGGACTGAGACATCTGGGGGACTCTGGGAATGGTGGCACGACCCTGGAGTTCCTCTCGCCTTTCCTGTGGAGAGCGCCTCCTCTTGAGATGCGACGGGAACGCCGGGAATTCTTTCCCGAACACGCAGGGAAAGGATCTCTCCTCTCAGGAGCTAGGAGGCGGAAACGGGATTCCTCTGGATGTGGGCGGAACTCTCGTGCTTCCTCTCGACGTGGAGATGGGTATGTCGGGGAACTTCTTGAGTTGCAGCAAGGGTGTGAAGGACCCTTTGGAAGTTCCAGAGGTTAGGTGTGATTAGCCTCGAGACGCCTCACGCGGAAATGGGCCTCATCTCGCCTGGAGGGGAGAACCTCCTGGATTTCCTCGAGTTGCGGCAGGTGCTCTCGACTTACGACGGGGACCTCAGGGACCCGCTCTGGTGGCCTCAGGAAAGGCCAGTCCCCATGCGAGTTGCTCGGGGCCTCTCGGGATTCCTCTCCCGTCGATCCCGGGGCCTAAGACCTTGTGTGGAGTCGGTGCCGGAACCTGAGGATTTCCTCTCCAGTGACTAGACATGGATCTTGTGGTACTTCTGGAGTCTCCACAGGTGGAGTCAGTCCTCGCTCGAGTGGGGGCATGCACGTGCGCTTTCCTCCTGAACTGTAGCAGCAGTGTCGCGTCTTCCGTTCGCGTGGATCAAGGGATATGTGGCTTTCCCTCGAGGCTTTCCCACGAGGCTTTTCCACAGGTGCTGTCCCACGTGCCACCAGTGGTGTGAGTCGATCCTCGGCTTGAAAGTCGAGGCAGTGCAGGGAAAACAGGTTTCGCTGGAATGGACTGAGACATCTGGGGGACTCTGGGAATGGTGGCACGACCCTGGAGTTCCTCTCCCTTTCCTGTGGAGAGGCGCCTCCTCTTGAGATGCGACCGGGAACGCCGGGAATTTTTTCCCGATCACTCAGGGAAAGGATCCCTCCTCTCGAGCTAGGAGGCGTAAAAAGGGCTCCTCTGGATGTGGGCGGGACTCTCGTGCTTCCTCTCGAGTGGAGACGGGTATGTTGGGGAACTTCTTGAGTTGCAGAAAGGGTTTGAAGGACCCTGTGGAAGTTCCAGAGTTTAGTTTTGATTGGCCTCGAGATGCCTCAGCAGAAATGGGCCTTATCTTGCCTGGAGGGGAGAACATCCTGGATTTTCTCGAGTTGTGGCAGGTGCTCTCGACTTACGATGGGGACCTCAGGGACCCGCTCTGGTGGCCTCAGGAAAGGCCAGTCCCCTTGCGAGTTGCTCGGGAGCCTCTCGTGATGTCTCTCCAGTCGATGCCTGGGCCTAAGACCTTGTGTGGAGTCGGTGCCGGAACCTGAGCATTCCTCTCCAGTGCTGACTTGGATCTTGGGGTACTACTGGAGACTCCCAGGGGAGTCAGTCCTCGTCTCGAGTGGGGGCATGCACGTGCGCTTTCTTTCCAAGATTTAGCAGCAGTGTCACGCTTCCCTTCGCGTGGATCAAGGGATCTGTGGCTTTCCCTCGAGGCTTTCCCACGAGGCTTTCCCACGAGGCTTTCCCACAGGGCTGTCCCACGTGCCACCATGGTGTGAGTCGATACTCAGCGTGAAAGTCGAGGCAGTGCAGGGAAAACAGGTTTCCCTGGAATGGACTGAGACATCTGGGGGACTCTGGGAATGGTGACACGACCCTAGAGTTCCTCTCGCCTTTCCTGTGGAGAGCGCCTCCTCTTGAGATGCGACGGGAACGCCGGGAATTCTTTCCCGACCACGCAGGGCAACGATACCTCCCCTCGAGCTAGGAGGCGGAAACGGGGCACCTCTGCATGTGGGCGAGACTCTCGTGCTTCCTCTCGAGTGGAGACGGGTATGTTGGGGAACTTCTTGAGTTGCAGCAAGGGATGTGAAGGACCCTTTGGAAGTTCCAGATATTAGGTGTTATTAGCCTCGAGAAGCCTCAGCGGAAATGGGCCTCATCTGCCTGAAGGGGTGTACCTCCTGGATTTTCTCGAGTTGCGGCAGGTGCTCTCGACTTACGACGGGGACCTCAGGGACCCGCTCTCGTGGCCTCAGGAAAGGCCAGTCCCCATGCGAGTTGCTCGGGGCCTCTCGGGATTCCTCTCCCGTCGATGCCGGGGCCTAAGACCTTGTGTGGAGTCGGTACCGGCAACCTGAGGATTCCTCTCCAGTGCTGACATGGATCTTGGGGTACTTCTGGAGTCTCCCCAGGGGAGTCAGTCCTCGTCTCGATTTGGGGCATGCAGGTGCGCTTTCCTCCCCAGGTGTAGCAGCAGTGTCACGCTTCCCTTCGCGTGGATCAAGGGATCTGTGGCTTTCCCTCGGAGGCTTTCCCACGAGGCTTTCCCACGAGGCTTTCCCACAGGGCTGTCCCACGTGCCACCGTGGTGTGAGTCGATCCTCAGGTTGAAAGTCGAGGCAGTGCAGGGAAACCAGGTTTCCCTGGAATGGACTGAGACATCTGGGGGACTCTGGGAATGGTGGCACGACCCTGGAGTTCCTCTCGCCTTTCCTGTGGAGAGCGCCTCCTCTTGAGATGGAACGGGAACGCCAGGAATTCTTTCCCGAACACACAGGGAAAGGATCCCTCCTCTCGTGCTAGGAGGCGGAAATGGGGCTCCTCTGGATGTGGGCGGGACTCTCGTGCTTCCTCTCGAGTGGAGACGGGTATGTCGGGGAACTTCTTGAGTTGCAGTAAGGGTTTGAAGGACACTTTGGACGTTCCAGATTTTTGATGTGATTAGCCTCGAGACGCCTCAGCGGAAATGGGCCTCATTTCGCCTGGAGGGAAGAACCTCCTGGATTTTCTCGAGTTGCGGCAGGTGCTCTCGACTTATGACGGGGACCTCAGGGACCCGCTCTGGTGGCCCCGTAATTCAATAACCGAGCGAGTTGTCGGGCCTCCTCGGGATTCTCCTCCGCGTCGGATGCCGGCTAAGACTCTGTGTGGAGTCGGTGCCGGGAACCTGAGGTTTCCTCTCTC
>NW_017211950.1:0-17144 GCF_001704415.2 Capra hircus
TTCTCACTGCTGGAAGCCCTTGCAGTGTGCAACCCACCAGCCCCTAAGCCTCCCAAGGAGGCCTGGACCTAAGTGCAAAGGCAAGGCAGGATTGGAGCTGAGCCAAGGAAGGCGCCAGTGGCGTCTCCCAGGCTCCTGCTGCCTGCTCCTTCCTGGGAGGGAGCCTAAAAAGCAAGGCAAGTCTGGGCAAGGGGCTAGCCCCCGGCAGAGCAGCCTCGCGCCAGGAACTCTGCCAGATCGGGGCTCTGAGCAGAGCTAGAGCTCTGCCGTACTGGAGGCGCACTTAGCTCCGTGCAAGCAGGGCTTTCAACTTGACGGGGCTGGGCTGCCTCCTCTTCCCCCGAGGAGGCTCGCTTCCCTGCTGGCTGTGCACTCGCCTATCAGGCGGGGGCGCAGGGCTCCTCCAGCAGGTCTTGCCTCAGGGGCTGCTTCCCCTGAGTTGGGGCTGTGGCAGGAACCCAGACACGCAGGATCAGGCCCCAACCACCTGCACATGTCTCTGCTGGGGAGGAGAGTGCTAGGGAACCTACGTCTGTCATACACTTTCTGGGGCACCCAAGGAATCAGCCTCCTGTGTGCGGGGCTGAAAAACCCCAGCCAGGGGCCCTGGGAGCCTGGTGCTCTCCGTGTGGCCGCTGATTCTAGGCGGCCTAGAAACCGCTGAAGGAGCCCTGCAGTTGCCCTTCCCTTCCCTCTGACAGAGCTCTCACTGCTGAGCCCTTGGCAGTGTGCAACCCACCAGCCCCTAAGCCCTCCCAAGGACGCCTGGACCTAAGTGCAAAGGCAAGGCAGGAGGAGCTGAGGCAAGGAAGGCACCAGTGGCGTCTCCCAGGCTCGCTCAGCCTGCTCCTTCCTGGGGAGGGGAGCCTAAAAGCAAGGCAAGTCTGGGCAAGGCGAGCCCCCGGCAGAGCAGCCTCGCGCCAGGAAACTCTGCCAGATCGGGCTCTGAGCAGAGCTAGAGCTCTGCCGTACTGGAGGCGCACTTAGCTCCGTGCAAGCAGGGCTTTCCTCTTGACTGGGCTGGCTGCCTCCTCTTCCCGAGGAGGCTCGCTTCCCTGCTGGCTGTGCTCTCGCCTATCAGGCGGCGCGCAGGGCTCCTCCAGCAGGTCTTGCCTCAGGGGCTGCTTCCCCTGAGTTGGGCTGTGGGCGGAACCCAGACACGCAGGATCAGGCCCCAACACCTGCACATGTCTCTGCTGGGGAGGAGAGTGCTAGGGAACCTACGTCTGTCATACACTTTCTAGGCACCCACGGAATCAGCCTCTGGGAGTGGGGATGAAAAAACCCAGCCAGGGGCCCTTGGAACCTGGTGCTCTCCGTGCGGAGCTGTCTGGGCGGCCAAGGAAACCGCTGAAGGAGCCCTGCTGTTGCCCTTCGCTTCCCTCTGACAGAGCTTTCACTGCTGGAGCCCTTGGCAGTGTGCAACCACCAGCCCCTAAGCCCTCCTCAAGGACGCTTGGGACCTAAGTGCAAAGCAAGGCAGGGGTAGAGCTGAAGCCAGGAAGGCGCCAGTGGCGTCTCCCAGCCTCACACAGCCTGCTCCTTCCTGGGAGGGGAGCCTTAAAGCAAGGCAAGTCTGCGCAAGGCTCGCCTATGCAGAGCATCTTGGTGCCAGGAACTCTGCCAGATCGGGGCTCTGAACAGAGCTAGAGATCTGCCGTACTGGAGGCGCACTTAGCTTCGTGTAAGCAGGGCTTTCAGCTTGACGGGGCTTGCTGCCTCCTCTTTCCCCGAGGAGGCTCGCTTCCCTGCTGGCTGTGCACTCGCCTATCAGGCGGGGGCGCAGGGCTCCTCCAGCAGGTCTTGCCTCAGGGGCTGCTTCCCCTGAGTTGGGCTGTGGGGCAGGAACCCAGACACGCAGGATCAGGCCCCAAACCACCTGCCACATGTCTCTGCTGCGGGAGGAGAGTGCTAGGGAACCTACGTCTGTCATACACTTTCTGGGCACCCAAGGAATCAGCCTCCGTGTGTGCGGGGCTGAAAACCCCAGCCAGGGGCACTGGGAGCCTGGTGCTCTCCGTGTGGCGCTGAATCTGGGCGGCCAAGCAACCGCTGGAGGAGCCCTGGCAGTTGCCCTTCCCTTCCCTCTGACAGAATTCTCACTGCTGGAGCCCTTGGCAGTGTGCAACCCACCAGCCCCTAAGCTCTCCTTAAGGAGGACTGGGACCTAAGTGCAAAGGCAAGGCAGGATTGGAGCTGAGCAAGAAAGGCGCCAGTGGCGTCTCCCAGGCTCCTGCTGCCTGCTCCTTCCTGGGGAGGCAGCCTAAAAGCAAGGCAAGTCTGGGCAAGGCGTAGCCCCCGGCAGAGCAGCCTCGCGCCAGGAACTCTGCCAGATCGGGGCTCTGAGCAGAGCTAGAGCTCTGCCAGTACTGGAGTGCGCCACTTAGCTCCGTGCAAGCAGGGCTTTCCTCTTGACTGGGGCTGGGCTGCCTCCTCTTCTCCCGAGGAGGCTCGCTACACTGCTGGCTGTGCTCTCGCCTATCAGGCGGCGTCGCAGGGCTCCTCCAGCAGGTCTTGCCTCAGGGGCTGCTTCCCCTGAGTTGGGGCTGTGGGCGCGGGAACCCAGACACGCAGGATCAGGCCCCAACCACCTGCACATGTCTCTGCTGGGGAGGAGAGTGCGGGAACCTACGTCTCTCACACACTTTCTAGGCACCCAGGATCAGCCTGGGTGTTCGGGGCTGCAAAAACCCAGCCAGGGGGCCCTGGAACCTGGTGCTCTCCGTGTGGCGCTGAGTCTGGGCGGCCAAGCAACCGCTGAAGGAGCCCTGCTGTTGCCTTTCGATCCCTCCTACAGAACTCTCACTTCTGGAGCCCTTGGTAGTGTGCAACCCACCAGCCCCTGAGCCCTCCTCAAGGACGCTTGGGACCTAAGTGCAAAGGCAAGGCAGGGAAGAGCTGAAGCCAGGAAGGCGCCAGTGGCGTCTCCCAGCCTCACACAGCCTGCTCCTTCCTAGGGAGGGAGCCTAAAAGCAAGGTAAGTCTGGGCAAGGCTCGCCCATGCAGAGCAGCCTCGCCGGGAACTCTGCCAGATCCCTCTGAGCAGACCAGACCTCTGCCGTACTGGAGGCGCACCTAGCTCCCTGCAAGGAGGCTTTCAAAACCCCAAAACAAAAACCAACAACCCCAAACCCCGAACCCATACCCAAACAACCCGAACCCCAAACCCCCCTAAAACCCCTATAACCGCAAAAACCCCCCCTCCAACCCCAACCCGAAAAAACCCCTAACCCAACCCCAAAACTCGAACCCCAAACACCTAAACCCAACCGAACCCCTAACCCTAACCCAAACCCCTAAAACCCAAAACCCAAACCCAAAACCAAAAAAAACCCCAAACCCCCCCCCGATCCCAAACCCCCCGAACCCCAACCCAAACCCGAAACCGACCCCAAAACCCCAAACCCCCCAAAAATGAAACCCCAAAACCCAAAATCCCAAACCCCCTAACCTGATCCCCAAACCCCAAACCCAAGCCCCAAACTCAAACCCGAGCCCCAAACCCCAAACCCCTAACCCGATCCTCAAACCCCAAACCCCAACTGCAAACCCCTAATCTGAACCGAGAACCCATAACCTGATCCCCAAACCCCAAACCCCTAAGCTGAACCTTGAACCCCTAATCGGAACCCCAAACCCCAAACGAGAACCGCGAACCCGGAACCCCAAACCCTGAACTCCAAACCCCAAACCCGAACCCTGAACCCTAACCCGAACCCGAATCCAAACCCTAAGAAGGGAGGGGATTCCCGTAACCCGAACTCTGAACCTGAACCCTAACAAGTTGAGGGGATGCCGGCACCCTAACCCTAACCCTAACCCTAACAATAAAACTCTAAAAGAAAAAGAAACTTTTCTGGCCTAAGCCCCGCCCCTTGCGGTCCCCCATCCGCTCAAAGCAAAAAAGGCAAGCCCGGACTGGAACTTCTGACCCACAAAGCCAGATTGCATGTTTACTCGGCCGTCAGCCTAACCGCTATGCTAACAAAGCCCCCCGGGTTTCATGCTGCTCCCAGGCACTCTTCAAGCCTCGGCCCGCCAGGGCAGGCTAATAAAGAACTATGGGCCCCATTAGCGCTCACTTTAAGCCCTAACCGTAACCTGAACCCTGACCCTGACCTGAACCCTAACCCAAACCCGAACTCTAAGAAAGAGGGGGTTCCCCGAATTCTAACCCTAACCCCGAACCCGAACCCGAGCGAGTTGGGGGTTGCCCGAACCCTAACCCTAAGCTTCACAATAAACCTCTAAAATCAAAAGAAACTTTTCTGGTCTAAGCCCCGCCTCTTGTGGTCCCCGCCCCCTAAAAGGGAAAGAGTTAAACCCGGGACTTGAACTCCTGACCTACAGACCCTAGTCTGCCTGACTTACCAGCCTGCCTAACCGCTATGCTACAGAGGCTTGCTGTTTCAGGCAGCGCTCCCGGGCCCTCTTCAAGCCTCTGCGCGCCAGGGTCTGGCTCTATAGAATATCATGGCTGTCCTAGGTCATCTTTGCTTCTTATCCCTAAATCATAGACAGATGAGCTGAGAAAAAGCTTGGGTTGTCTCGGTGGGGTGGATCTGCTTGTCCTTGTGTTTCCCCTGGAGGCAGTCGCGGTCCCGCGGGCCTGGCCTGGCAGGGGGCGTGGGGCGGGGCGCACCGTGCGCCCGGGGGGGGGGCGAGCCTGGGCGGCTGGTCAGGGGCGCGGCTCACGGAGCGGGTCTGGGCGGGGTGAACATGGCGGCGCCTCGGGGCCAGGGGTCCCCAGTTGTGCTCTCAGGGCTCGCCATTGCAGCTGGGACTGCTCGTTTCGTGGGCTCCTGGGTCCCCGTCGATTGGCATCCAGCGAGCAGAGCGCAGGGCTGTGGACCACAGGTAAGGGAACTCGGACTCGGCGGAGCAGGGAACCATGTCTTCTGCCCTTTGTTTGCAGTCTCGGAGCCGACTGAAATGGCGATCGCAGAAAAGCCTCGCCTTTGGGGCCGAGGGTTTTACCGCTTCACCCCTTTGCATACAGCTCAGACCCGCGCGCTTTTCCCAAGCAGCCGAGTGTATTGCTTCCTACAGGCCTGGAGAGGATAACAGGCAGGAAGGCCAGGGTCTCCAGACAGAGAAAATAAACTGCAAGTGTCAGACGTTTTTTTTCTCTCTCTTAAGAGGCAGGAGGAGACCAAAGAGGGCTGCGGTTTTTTTTTCTCCATCTTGATACAAATGTAAAAGAAGGTTTCTCTGAAAATTCTGTGTTGCCATGACAACTCCTGGCTCCACCTGAATTTAACTTTTCTCAAACCTTGAACTAAGCAATGCATTGTTCTTATGGAAATGTTTGTCTTAAGGTATGTTAATGTCTTCAGGTCAGTTCCCCCTAAGGGCTCAGAAACGACTCGACAAACCGGTTTGTCTTACTCATACCTGGTTCTCTTAACCTCTGTGAATGAAACTATATATTTGCTTGGAAATCTGCCTTTCTTCAAGATTCATGTCCATCATTTTCTGGCCTGGGATGACTCATCTGCTGCCAATGTGATCTCAATGCATGCTGTGGGTGAGGGGCCTGGTGCCATTCTCTGAGACATTGTCTTTCTTTCCTTAGCAGACTGCTAGTGGCTGTATAACATCTGGCTAAAGACTAGCAGGGGGGTACTCTTTCTTCCCCCCTTTGAATGTCTACGTCAGCAGCTCTCTCGATCTCTTTTCTACTTGAATCAAACTTTTTCACAGAAAACCTCTGAGCCATCAAGCTTCGTCACTTGCCCTGGATTGAATTCTCCTCTGGAGGCCAAGAATGCTGGCATCTTTTGTGGTTTAGCAGCCACCTTTCAGCCTTTTGTAATTCATATTGAATCTTCATTTCAGATGGCAGATGCATTCCACGGTATTGCCAACTGAAGTCTTGTCATCGCTATGGAGTCTCTGTCCATGGCTTGAGGGTATTTTTCAGCAATCATGTATCATTTCCAGTGTGCCAGTCTTGTCATCCTCATTCCATCCATAGCAAAGTCTTTTATTAATGTTGACGTGATTGAAGGGGAATTGTTTGTTTCAATTCCCTTTCAGATTGTTATTTGCTGGTGTATACAGATAACACTGTGTCGTCATTCATTTGTATCCGTTTGGACAGCTTGATAGTTGTCTTTAGTTTCTTTAATTTCTCATAATTGAAGATGACCCTGGCTCATATATTTACAGTCGCACCCCTAGTCTCAGTCATTTCTTCAAAGAACTGTCCTTTTTTAACATGACATTATTTTTGACTGTGCTGGGTCTTTATTGCTCCTTTGTCTAGTTGTAGTGAGCAGAGGCTACCTTCTAGTTGCTGTGCCATGGCTTCTCATTGCAGTGCTTTCTCTGTGTGCAGAACTTGGGCTCTGGAGCATGCAAACGTCAAGAGTTGTTCAAGGGCTTCATTGCCCCTGGGCGTGTGGAATCTTCTACACAGGAATTGAACCCGTGTTCCCTGCATCGGTAGGCAGCTTCTTTACCACCAGGCCATCGGAGATGTTTCCTGTTCCCTTTTATTAGAGAATGATATTTAAAACATACATGTAGGAGCTCAATATGCTCAGCTGACAATACATGGAGATATATCTCCATGTATTCCAGCTCACCTTTGAACATATTCAGTTAAAGGTAATTTGTGATGATGTCTCCAACCTGATCCACCACGACATGGACATTGTAACGTTTCCTTTTGTTTATCTGGAACTTTGCCTTCCAATGGTAAGATACCTGGCTTCCACCGCTTGTCATACACAGAATTCAGTGCTTGTCCCACGTGGTTACTGAAAAAAAAAAAACTGTCAGATTGTCTTTCAAAGGGGGCTCTGCGTGCATCGCACCAGTATCTTGAGTATGTTTTTGTATGATAGTTTACTATCAGTATACCCTCAGTGGCCAGGTGTCTATTTCAGTCGTTACCAATTATGAATGGGCTTGTTTGCTCTAGTGTTCTTGGACAATTCGAGTACAGTTTCTTTGTCAGATGTGCATTTTTTTTAGGAAAAGAGTTTATTGATTGTTGGCTGTGTTGCATCTTTGTGTGTGGCTTTTCTCTAGTTTTGGTGAGCATGGGCCATAACGAGTGGTTTGCAGGCTTCTCACTGCAGTGTGTCCTCTTGTTGAGGGGCACAGGCTCACGGGCTTCAGTGGCTGCGGCATGTGAACTCGGCATCGTGGCTTCCAGGATCTAGAGCACAGGCTCGGCAGTTGTGGCACACGGGCTCCATAGGATGTGGCATCTTCCCATCCTAGGGATCGCACATGCATCTCCAGCACTGGCAGTGGATTCTTGACTATGGAACCACCAGGGCATATTTGAGATTCTAGTTTTCCACACACGTATCTAGTGAAAGAGGCCAGGATCAAGAGGCATGGCAGCTGGGAATCCTCAGCCACAGCTCTGGTGTGCTATCCAAAGCTCTGGGGCCTTTGGTGAGCAGCTCAGCTTCCCTGGGACTGTTTCCTCCCGTCAGAAATGCCCTGCTTTTGGACTGTAGCCCACCAAGCTCCTCTGTCCCTAGGATTTCTGAGACCAGAGTACTGCAGGTGGTGCCATTTCCTTCTCTGCTGCTGCTGCCACGTCGCTTCAGTCGTGCCTGACTCTGCGCGACCCATAGACAGCAGCCTACCAGGCTCCTCTGTCCCTGGGATTCTCCAGGCAAGAACACTGGAGTGGGTTGCCATGTCCTCCTCCAGTACATGAAAGTGAAAAGTGAAAGTGAAGTCACTCAGTGAAGTCGTGTCCGACTCTTAGTGACCCCGGGGTTGCAGCCTACCAGGCTCCTCTGTCCGTGGGATTCTCCAGGCAATGGTACTGGAGCGGGCTGCCATTGCCTTGTCTGATTTCCTTCTCTGCAAGATAGCGTTTGAAGCTCTTTTCTCCTGGATATTGCTTTTGATGAAGGAAGGGGTTCCCTTCCAGGGCTTGAGAGTGAGTTCTTGTCTGACACTGGGCAATGAGTTGTCTGAGGAGAGGAGTGCTGTCCAAGCGAGAGGCTTCATTGGAAGGGCTGCCGGGGTGGAGGCAGGAGGGTGAGGGAAACGGAGAGAACCACTCTGTCACGTGGCTCGCACTCTCAGGTTTTATGGTCATCGGGTTCATTTCTGGTTTGTCTCTTGCCAGGCA
Organism: Capra hircus; assembly: GCF_001704415.2. NCBI lineage: Eukaryota > Metazoa > Chordata > Mammalia > Artiodactyla > Bovidae > Capra > Capra hircus. The sequence continues at coordinate 8,108 of NW_017211950.1, forward strand.
TTCTGAATTGGGATCCTTCTTGGGGGCACACGCATCACTCAGCCGAGATGGATTCCAGCGAAGTGGCATCCTGGGAGGTTGGTAGGACCTCTGAACTGGAGCCTCCCATCTCCTGACCTCTCCAGAATTCTGGTTGGTGGTAGCTTGTTCGTTCCTTGTTCCTTCCCAGGACCTCCTGTTGTGAGATGACTCCTGCAAGTGTTTTCTTTTCTCTGTTGCCTGGCCAGGGTGGGTGGTCCGTGGTTCATTTAGCAGTTTCTTTTTGGTTCTCTCGAGTAAGGTCCTCCACAGGGTAAAATGTATGAAATGATAAAAGCAATGTGTTAACTCATTTGTATTCATAATTGGGTAAGTTGGCTTGTTTTGTGTATGTTAGACCTGATCACCAGACCGAAGGTCATGGTAGAACGTTTGTAGTTTTCTAAAATTTCCAATAGTTTTTAAAATGGAGTTTACCTTGTTGCAAAGTTTGTGTGTATGTTCATTATTTTTTAAACAGTTATTTCTTTTTAGTTGATTGATCAATTGCTTTACAATATTGGTTTGATTTGTCATACATCCACATGAATTGACCATAGGTGTACCTATGTCCTCATTGCTCTGGAATCTCCCTCCCACCACTCGCACGCATTCCCCACCTCTCTAGGTTACTACTGAGCCCCAGTTTGAGTTCCCTGAATCATACAGCAAATTCCCATTGGTTGTCTATTTTACAAAGGTTGGTGTACCTGCATCCATGCTGCTCTCTCCATTCATCTCACCCTCTCCCTCTTGTTCCCCACCTCGGTCTGGAAGTCTGTTCTCTATGTCTGCACCTCCATTGCTGCTCTGTGAACAGACTCGTCAGTACCATCCTTCTAGATTCCATGTTTTTTCTCTCTTTGACTGACTTCCCTCCCCTTTATTAGAACAAACTCACATGTGTTCCTTTTTATGGCTGCATTCCATACAGGCTCTGATTGTTCCTTAGCCATGTTTTGCGGAGGGTCATGGAGCTATTCTGCTCCATTTCAGTTTGGGCTTCCAGTCTGAGTGCTCGCAGCAGAGCCTGCTTCTGGGTGAGCCCTCTGAGGTCTGTGAGCGCCGGGCTGCCCGCTCTTCTCCTGTGGCCCGCAGGGGGCGCCAAAGCCCCTCTGACCCGCGGGCGCAGGACGCTTTGCCTTTAGGCTCTGCCCCGTGAGCAGCTGGCGGGAGCTTTGTCTCCTCAGGACCATCAGGGCTCAGGCTTCTGGATAACAGGGCTGCATCCAGGCTGAGAGGAGCAGGGTTGCCTCCAGTGCCCACCAGCAGGGAGGCGCTGCAAGAGCGAAACAATGAGGACGGAAGTAGACGTTTCCTGTGTCCAGCTGAGGCTGACTGGAGGTCCATCTCGGAGGACTCAGGGGAAAGAGCTCCGTGTGCAAAGCGGTGGGTTTTCAGTTCGATTTGCGTTAGATGATGTAGAGGATGAACACTGATGTTCTTCCGTGGAGGTGGCCGTTTTTCCTGTCACTGTTTCTTGAGAAAGACTGTCCTTTCCTCTTTCGCTCGTTCCTGGTTTGATTTTCAGGAACTGACCATGTACATGTGGGTTCGTTTCTGGGCTCTCTATTCTCTCCTGGAGTCCATGTGTCTGTGTTCCTGCCAGTTCCTCACTGTGGTGGTCACTACAGCTCCGTGATGTAGTTTGAAGAGGGATAGGAAGATGCCTCCAGCTGTGTTCCTCTTTCTCAGAGTCTTTTTGGCCGTTTAAGGTCCTGGTCAACAGTAGCAGTCTAATATGAGGAATATTTCTATTTCTGTGAAAAATGCCATTGAATGTTATTTTGTGATTGCAGTCCGTGTATTTGTTGATGACTTTGGTTGGAATGGACCTTTTAATTCCTCATTGTTCCAGTGCATGAGCGTGGAATAGTTTTCTGTGTATTTGTGTTTTCTTTGGTTTCTTTATCAGTGCTTTCTAGTTTTCTGACTACTGGTCTTTTTATGTTCTTGATTAAGTTTGTTGCTAGATGTTTTATTTAAGTGGGAGTTTCTTAATTTTTTTTTCTGATTGTTATGAGTGTCTAGAAATGCAAGTGGATTTTTGGACTGTAAATGGTAGTCTATTATATGATTGTAAATTGATCCCAAATGATTCAGCTTTACTGAAAGTAGTCTAACAACATTTTGTGAAGTGATGTGGAACGTTTTATCTGTAACATCTGTTTCTCCTGCAGTAGGTCATCCAGAGGACCCAAGACATGGTGGTTACTAAGAGACTTCCCACAGTACTTCTTCATTCCACGTGGACTCCTTCAAGGGCAGTGAGCATCGGCAGCTTCCCTTGAACTTCGTCTGGGTAAGTCTTGGCCTGTATCAGAAAGCTTCCTGCCTGTCTACTCTAAATTTCTTTTGTGGTATTGACATGGTTGTTTTGAAACCTAGTATACTTTCCAGTCATTTAAAATGTCCAGAAAATGCCTAGCAATGGGAACAAGTGCTAGCATTTGCCACATCATCTAAAAGACTCTATGTGTTTTATCGCAAAATGGGTACCTTCTGCAGAACCAGCACATAATCTCCAAAATCAGGAAATCATATGGTATCTACGTTATAATGTAATCCACCGCCCCACTTCCACTTTGCAATGTTCAAGTGTATGAATATATCTTTTGTTTCCATCTTCATCCTTTTTTCTTTATTTAGAGTGTTACTGAGATTTTCAGTTATTTGGACAAACTTGATGGATTGAAAGCAGACATGGTGAATAAGGGTTCTGGGTGGCCTTTTCTATGTGGATTTTTTTTCACTGAAGATGGTTTGAATATTTATTCGTGTTGTAACATGTATGAATCCTGCATTCTTTCTCCCCCCATAGTAATGAAAAATCAATACTATGCCATTTACCATTTAGATATTTGTAAGCATACAGTGTTGTAGCAGACAACCTTTTCTTGTTTTGCAAACCAGTTTAATAATGTGCACCTTGTGCGTGCTTTGGACAAACTCAGGAAACTGAGTCAGTGACTGAAATGGCCCAAGATATCACCTTAGATTCCATCTTCATCTGAAAACAAAACAGGCACTTCCTGGTGGTCCAGTGGCTGAGACTGGACACTCCCAAAGAAGGAGGCCCAGGTTCATTTCCTGATCCAAGAACTAGATCTCCCATGCCACAACAGAGAATTTGCATGCTGTAGCTAAATATCTGGCTTGCCTCAATGAAGGTTGACCTGGCGCAGCCAAATGAAAACAGAAACAAATATTTAAAAAAAATACAACCAAAGGAAAGGAAGGGTATGGTGGCTGTGCAGATTTACGGCTTAGCTTTCCCTATCGATAGAAAAGAAAAAAGAGTTTCAAAAGACTGTGTCTCATCCTTCTATCTGGCATATAGAGAGGATTCCTTTGAAATGAGATTTCTCTGGTAAATGTGACTCACAGAAGAGCTGTCTTGAACTTGGGTTTCAGAGATGATCATGTGTCCTCTAAAAAAATAAAAGTTAATTGGGTCCAACTAATCCTCATGCTGAGGTGGTATATTTTGTGGTAGCATTTGCTCCCCTTCACTTTGCATGTATCCCCATTTGTTTACACTGTCATCTACTGAAGACATCCTGATATTTGAAAGTTTGTAGTGATTACAAGTCGAGCTGTTGTATATAATCATGCGATCCTTTTTTGTCTGGACATGTTTTCAAAGCTGTTTAGTAAGTGCTGGACATGAAGGATTCAGGTCACAGGTGAGCCTTGTTTAGCTGTGGAAAAATCCAGCTATGTTTCTCTGTGGCTTGTGGGATCTTCTGGGTAAGGATCGAACTAGAGTGTCTGCATTGTCAGGCAGATTCTTTACCACTGAGGCACCGGTGGAGAAGCTGTGCCCTACCCCCTTTTCTTGAGTTGACTGATCTAATAGGTGTGCAGTGCTACCTCACTGTTATTTTAGTTTGTCATTTCCTAATGCTATGTGGTTTTGAGTCTTTTTGATAGCTTATTTACTATCTTTATATTTTGGTAGGCCAGGTGTTTAGGGTGTATACATATTTTATGAGATTGTTCTAAGATTTTTTGGTATATTTGGAGAACAATCCTTTATCAGATATCTATTTTATAAATCTAGTTTCCTGTGGCTTGTGTTAAGTTTTGTGAATAAGGTTTTTCACCGTTTCAATTTCTAATTTTTAAAGTTGATGTTATATGTGTTTTCTATCCTTTTTTGGATAGCCTTTAGTGTGTTGTGTTGTTGTTGTTAAATTTTATAAGCAGAAGTGAGGTACCCGTAGATACAGTTTTAAGCTAAGCTGAGGTGCCACAGATACAGTTTTTGCCTTTTGTCTGTTGAGAAGTTTGAGTGAGTTTGGTGTACACTGTAACATTATGTCTAACATTCATTTGACTGGATATAGCTTCCAGTTATTTGTCTAATTGGTTTGGAGATATGATGGGAAGTCAGTTTTTCCAAGGGAAACTGAGGTCCATGAAACATGAACTCTTTCGATCGGTCGGAATCACTTTCTGCTATTTCTGACAGATTTGACTTGTTTTGGATATCTCATATGAGCGGAATCACAGAACGTTTGTCTTTTTTGGTCTGGTTTATTTCACTAATCTAATGACCATAAGGTTGTCCACATTGTCGCATTGTCAGAATTACTGACTTTGAAGGCCGAATGCAGATTCCATTGTGTGTATACCACAGTTTGTTTATGGAATTGGCTGCATGGACACTTCGATTGCTTCTGTTTGTTTGCCAGTGTGAATCATGCTGTTGTGAGTATGACGGAAGGAGTATCCATTTTTTTCAGCCCCCTTTCCCAATCCTTTTGGGTACATAGCATGAATTGGAATCGAACTATGTATTTCTTCCACGTGTTCGTTTTTGGAGTCATTTGTGTAATGTCTTGCAGAGTGGCAGCACCATTTAATGTACTTTTTTGTATGGTGGAATACCGTTCAAGCTTCTGAATATACCTTGCGTTGCATATTCAGTCTCCCACCAACGGACACTTGAATGAGTTCTAACTTTGAGCTATTGTGAATGTCACTATGAATATTTGTGTACCAGTTTTTGTTTGAATTATTAACAAATACATTACCATATATAAAAGAAGCCACAAGGACCTACTGTACAGTTTAGGAAACTATTAAATATCTTATGATGATGTATAATGCAAGAGAATCTCCAAAGGAATATATGAAAAGCACATAATAACCATGATATTTATTGTGGCAACACTATGAGTTATCATAGCACTACTCAACGTGTATTTATACATGTCACTAAAATATTTACATCTGTAAGGATATTATAAAAAATTATATAAAAACTCAAGAATTCAAACAGAGAATAAATAAACTTCCTGTCATTGCTCGTCATCATTTATACACTCATACTACCTGTAACACTCATTGTATAAGTGCTGGACTAGCAATTGACATTCTTGTAAACCAAGAGATTGTGAAGGTGTAAGGAAATATAGCTTATTGAATTCCTTAATGAAGGATTCTAGAACTCTATGTCCATGAAGTGAATGAAATTCCGTTTTAGTGAGCCACATTCTTACTAGAGTGATGAGCCTCCACCCCACCCAACGTTTAGTTCACAATGAAATCCTGCAGTCCTCTGGCCTCAATGTCTGCTTCCTGCTACCGAGAAAGAAAAGATGAGGAAGTCCTGACAAAACCGATGCTATTTTTCTTTTTCTGATTTGTATTTTATCGCAGGGCCTGGCCAAAAAGAGGGCCCAACCTGTTTTTAGAGTTCCATCCCAAGGGTTCCTCCGGCATGTTCCCTATGTTGACAAACTGCTGATTATTTTCAACAAAGGACAATGATCTGCACTTGCACTATCTGTTGCTTGAGCTGGAATAGCAGGCATCCCTTGTAGTGCAGTCGTTCATGCGGAAGTAGACATCCCTGAAGCAATAGTATAAGAGGAACACATTTATCATGTAGACATCGCATCCCATGCATTTGTAATAATTTTTCAGTTATACCCATCATCATCGGAGGAACTGACTTGTCCCAGTAATAACGAGAGGACCCAGTAGAACGGTTCCTTGACTTATGAGTACTTCCTATGAGTACCCTTATGAGTCCTTCTTCCAATGTTGTTTCTCCTAGTTTGGTCATGAACAGTAGAAGCTGATGGCAGTGGTCCTTGAAATGTATGTCGATTCCCAGGTGGCGCAGTTGATCAAGAAATACTCTGCCTACCAGTGCAGGAGGTGGAAGTGATGTGGGTTTGATCCCTGGTTCAGGAAGATAACAATTCATACACATGTTTTCTGGGAACCAGTTTGATACTCATGAGTTTTTTTCTTCTGTATCCAGAAAAACAAATGCTGTTCAAGGACACTGAAAGAACCCTGATTTCGAAAATCAGATCTGTATTGTGAACAATGCTTCGATATCCGTGAGTCGAAGCATAGTATTATGCCTATCATCCTTGTATTTCCCTCAGTGAAATATGTTGAGGAAAACTCTTCATTCGTGGTCTAGAGTCACGAAGAAGCTAAATAGCATTCATCCTTTACGTTGGACAACTGTGAATCTAAATCTCCTGTGAATCCTATGTGACAACCACACATACCAACATGAGTTATCAGTATTATATCGATATTTTTAGTCCTATTGTATGTCAACTAAAAAAAATCAATATCTAATTGTACATGAAGTCAAGACATAAAGTCAGTGCAAATACAAAATGTTCCATCCTTTGAGAAAGGGAGAAAAAACATCTCTGTGCTTAGCCTATCGCATTTTTATGGATTAGATCCTTAAGTAGTTTATTCACCACACCCTATGAATGATTCACAAGTCTTCAGAGAAGAAAGGGTCATTTCTCTTAAACAATGAGTAGTTCAACTCTTCTCAAAGCAAAGTCATAAGTGAGTCTAATTTTGCGTGAGCCCATGAAAACTCAGTGTTTTCATTATGCTTGTGCTTATGATGGGAGGAGGTCTGAGAAGGCGCTTCTGAAGGATTATTCATACCAGTCTTTCTCATATGTATGGAGTCTTTAAAGATCGAATCACCGAGGTGTTGCTTCTACACTTGTACTAGGCCGAGCAGCAACATTCCCTTTCTCCCTAAGTTGCAGTAGACGTCTGTCTTCTGTCCTCTGGAGTATGTATTGCTTGAGCTCACCACAGCCTAGTAGATGGAAATCGTCAGGATATTCTGGAAACCCTTTGGATTTCAGTCTGCTCAGGAGGTTACCACTGCTGCAAACCTCTGGATTTTACCACGCACTTTTAACAACCTCAGATGAAGGATACAAGTCAACACTCGTGACAGCCACGGGCTTCCATGGCCTATCCATGATTGTTGGCTTTGCTTTCATAATCATCCTGTTTCTTATACCAACTAAACTGTCACTGTATTTTTTCATGACCATTTTTATCTTTGACGGTTTTTAGATCTATTATGGATTTTCCTATATATCTTCACTCATCGGTGAGGGTCTTCTGTTAGTAGTAGTTACGACAACTGACTTCCAGTCAGTTAGCTGTGGCAGAATAGAAAAAAGAATGACCCACTGTATATTATTCGTATTATGTATCAATATATTATTCGTTTTATTGTTTGCAGTCATCCACTTCCAAGTTTCCGAAATAAACTTTCAGAAAAATCACATCCTTTGGAATGTCCGTTTGACTGAATAGGAGCACGGAAATGCTATTCCATAAAATTGTTTACAGTTTCCATTCCATTCCTCCTGTTTGATGTAGATATTGGCCTTTGGTTCTATCACTAGCTTTGCAAGTAAAAAAAATTCATTAGAGCTCATATGGTAATTTTACTGTTGGCAATAAGTTTAGCATAAAATGAACACAGAAGAGGTTACAGTAGACCAAATATGAAAGTCAGTTGAAAAGAAAACATAGTGTTGAATGTTGACAGTAGGAATATAGTTATGAAGTTCCTTTATTATTATTCTATCCTTCCCGTTTCTTTTGCAGGGTGTTAATGTACAGATTCCAGTCCTATGGCTGGAGTGAAGAATAGTATCATGATTCTTGAGAGCAACTCTACTAAGTCTTCACGCTCATGTCACTCAAGGTTTTTTAATACCTATTATGTTAGTCGTGTTTGTAGTTTGTGAAGTCACATAAGTTGCATTCACTCAAGCAATAGTATCAAACAGCTATGGCATCAATTCTAGATGTGAATCGATATCGAATGTGAATCCATTTCACTGTGACAAGTGATTATTGCAGATATTCTATTCATGCCAGTAAGAAAGCTGTGCAGAAATAATATAATGTTTATGAAGAAAATAAGATTTGCTAATTTGTTGTATTATTCTCTTTCTTTTCAACAGATTGAATGACAACAGGCTCCACTTTTCATTCACTTGTATGACTATGAGCAGTTTGACCAAGTTGAAGAAGATGACTCGTTTGTAGTCTTCCTCATCAGCTCATTCCATCTACTGGCTTTCAAATCATTTAGTACAGAGCTCACCGTCTAGGTGTTCATCCAGTGTTTTGTTTGCTTATCATGCAGGATCATTTTCAAAGGAAAAGTATGTGTGTATGAGTTAGAGCTCTGATCCCAAGAGTCCATGTAGAAGCTTCCCCTGAGAAGTGTATCGTTTTTGCACCAATGCTACTGAAACGTGTGAATGTGGTATACCACGCATCCCAATAAGCGTCCAGAGCTTCACAGGCTGCTTCTTTGAAACGCCCAGTACTCATGACATTCCATTCATCTGAGGACTAAATATAGCCAACGTAGGCTGTGTTTGCCAAATAGACTTTGAAGTATTCTTCACACAGTCCTTCATCGACGCCAGTTTTCAGATCGAAGAAACCCTTGCTCCATGAAGTGTGTGAACACATATACTCATGTTTTGTTTGCGATTTTAAAGTCATTCTTCAGTTTTGTTGGAGGAATGGTTCTGTATATGCCCGTGGATCTGTGCATGAAAGCCCTAATAACTAATGTGAATCGACTTCACTACCAAGGGATGTTTTCATATCTATTGAGGATTTAGTTCATGATTTCATTATTTTTCTTTCTGTCTTACAGCCTTGTTTGTAGATCAAAGCTATTTGAAAGTGTCATCTG